>NC_029794.2:108383782-108389525 GCF_000816755.2 Arachis ipaensis | reverse complement strand
GTAACCTATTTCTGGCGTTTAACTCCAACTTGTAACCTGTTTCTGGCGTTTAACGCCAGACTGCAACATGAAACTGGCGTTGAACGCCAGTTTACGTCGTCTATCCTTGAGTAAAGTATGGACTATTATATATTTCTGGAAAGCTCTGGATGTCTACTTTCCAACGAAATTAAGAGCGCACCAATTGGACTTCTGTAGCTCCAAAAAATTCATTCCGAGTGCAGGGAGGTCAGAATCCAACAGCATCAGCAGTCCTTTATCAGCCTAAATCAGATTTTTTTGCTCAGCTCCCTCAATTTCAGCCAGAAAATACCTGAAATTACAGAAAAACACACGAACTCATAGTAAAGTCCAGAAATATGAATTTTGCCTAGAAACTAATAAAAATATACTAAAAACTAACTAAAACATACTAAAAACTACATGAAATTAACCCCAAAAAGCGTATAAAATATCCGCTCATCACAACACCAAACTTAAACTGTTGCTTGTCCCCAAGAAACTAGACAAATAAACTAGGATAAAAAGAGATCAAGAAGCAATAATATCTCAGAGTTTTAAGTGAAGCTCAGATTCTAATTAGATGAGCGGAACTAGTAGCTTTTTGCTTTCGAACAGTTTTGGCATCTCACTTTATCCTTTGAAATTCAGAATGATTGGCATCCATAGGAACTCAGAATTCAGATAGTATTATTGATTCTCCTAGTTTAGTATGTTGATTCTTGAACACAGCTACTTTATGAGTCTTGGCCGTGGCCCTAAACACTTTGTTTTCCAGTATTACCACCGGATACATAAATGCCACAGACACATAATTGGGTGAACCTTTTCGGATTGTGACTCAGCTTTGCTAAAGTCCCCAATTAGAGGTGTCCAGAGTTCTTAAGTACACTCTATTTTTGCTTTGGACCTTGACTTTAACCGCTCAGTCTCAAGCGTTTGGCTTGACACCTTCACGCCACAAGCACATGGTTAGGGACAGCTTGGTTTAGCCGCTTAGGCCAGAATTTTATTCCTTTAGGCCCTCCTATCCACTGATGCTCAAAGCCTTGGATCCTTTTTATTACCCTTGCCTTTTGGTTTTAAGGGCTATTGGATTTTTCTGCTTGCTTTTTATCTCTCTTCTTTTTTTTTTTTGCAAGCTTTTGTATTCACTGCTTTTTCTTGCTTCAAGAATCAATTTTATGATTTTTCAGGTTATCAATAATATTTCTCTTGTTCATCATTCTTTCAGGAGCTAACAATTTTAACATTCATAAAATTCAATATAAAAAACATGCACTGTTCAGGCATTCATTCAGAAGACAAAAAGCATTGCCACCACATATAGATAATTAGAATTTTCCTTATTAAAAACTCAAAAAAAATTGCCTCGTTATTCTAAAAATCTGCTATTTTATTCATGTTGATGATGATGAGAAAAATAAATTATAGCTTAATTGGAGATAAAATTAAAATAGAGATACTAATTACTACTACTTATATATGACTTCTAAGGTAAATTTCTAATAAGAATAATTATCACAGAGTTAAGGCTAAGATTAGAACTCAACAACCTTGAATTTGGGAGGTGGATGCCTCTTTAGTCTGTGGAGTGCTTGGCCCTTCAAAAGATAGCTTCTGGTGCTTCAGTTCCTTCAGTTCACGCCCTTGCTCTTCTTGTTCTCTAAGCAGTTTGTAGAGCATGCTGTTTTGATTTTGCTGTTCTTCTTTCATTTGATCCACAGCTTCTTGCAACTTGGTGACAGATGCTTCTAGGCGCTCCCAGTATTCAATTTGAGAGATTTTCGGGAGGAACTCCTGTGCTCTCCTCTTGATGGGGTCGTCTTGCACTTGTTGTCCTTCTATAGACTTTTTGGTGATTGGTTGCTCAACTGAGATATACTCATCTACTCCTATTTTTACCCCAGTATCTTTACATAACAGAGAGACCAAGTTTGGATAAGCCAATCTGGCATCTTTGGAGTTCTTGTTTGCAATTTTGTAGAGCTCACAAGCAATCAGCTGATGAACTTCCACTTCTTTTTCCAGCATAATGCAATGAATCATCACCGCTCTTTTGATGGTGACCTCAGAGCGGTTGCTAGTGGGCAGTATAGAGTGCCCAATGAAGTCCAGCCAGCCTCTGGCGACTGGTTTGAGATCTCCTCTTTTGAGTTGGTTTGGGACACCTTTTGTGTTGGTTGTCCATTTGGCTCTAGGGAGGTATATGTCCTCTAGGATTTTGTCCAAGCTCAGGTTTGATCTCATCATTCTCCTATTAAAGGAGTCTGAGTCATCTTGCAGTTGAGGCAGCTTGAAGATCTCCCTTATTTTGTCAGGGTGGGTGTGAATAATCTTACCTCTGACCAGAGTTCTATAATCATAGAATGCGGTTCCAGCTATTCTCTGCCTGTCCGTCTGCCACAGATTTGCGTAGAATTCCTGAACCATGTTTCTTTCTACCTTTGTTTCAGGATTAGCTAGGACTTCCCAGCTCCTGTTTCAAATTTGCTCTTGGATCTCCAGATATTCGTCTTCTTTTAGATCGAATTTAACTTCCGGGATCACTGACCTTAGACCCATTATTTTGTAGTAATGGTCTGAATGTTCTTTGGTTAAGAACTTCCCTTGATTCCAAAGTGGTTTTGGAATATTCTCTTTCTTGCCTCTTGAGTTGGTTTGTTTTCCCTTAGGAGCCATGATCTTAGTAGGTATTGGCTTAGTGATCACGGATAAACACACCAAACTTAGAGGTTTGCTTGTCCTCAAGCAAAAGAAAGGAAAGAAGAGGGATATGAGGAGAGCCAAGTCCAAATTGTGAAGGTGAGGGGGAGGCCGAACTAGGATTTAAAGGGAAGGGGGTGGGTTTCAAAAATTTTGAAGAAGATATGATAGAAGATATGATTTGTAAAAGATAAGTATGATAGGAAAATGATGCACTTTAAAATTTTAAAAGATATAAATAATATGAAAGATATTTGAAAAAGATAGCTTTGTTTTGAAAAAGATATTGTGAAGATTTGAAAAAGATATTGATGAGTTGAAAAAAATTTGAGAAGGAAAAGAGATAGATTTGTTTTGAAAAAGATTTGAAAAGAAGTTGAAGAGGATTTAAAAAAAAGTTTATGTTTAGAATTAAGATACATTTGATATCTTAGAAAAAGGATTTGAAAAATTAGGATTTCTAATATGTTTATGCAAGAAATCATGAATTGAAACATGAAAAATGGAAAAAAATTTGAAGTGAAAACAAAATTACCTACTCCCCACAATCCTGGCGTTAAACGCCCAACTGCTGCATGTTTTTGGCGTTTAACGCCCAGCTGTTGCTTCTAGCTGGCGTTAAACGCCAGAAACTCCTTTGTCACTGGGCGTTTTTCTGAACGCCCAGGATGCTATAAATCTGGCATTTAACACCCAGATGGCTATCTCTACTAGCGTTAAACGCCCAGTAGATGCTCCTTTTGGGCGTTTAACGCCCAAAACAGCTCTTACTGTCTTTTTTTCGCACCAGTGATCTTCTTTTTGCTATTTTTATATTCTGAATCCTTCTGCAACCCTGTGAACTTATGCAATTGATTCTTTACTTTAAAGATTATTTATATTAAACCTGTATAATAAAAAATATATATAAGAAAAAGTTTTGCTAATGGCTGGGTTGCCTCCCAGCAAGCGCTTCTTTATTGTCTTTAGCTGGACCTTGCTGAGCTTTTAATCTAGCCTCAGCCTTGAGCACTCTTGCTCAACATTGCCTTCAAGATAATGCTTGATTCTCTGTCCATTAACAATGAACTTCTTATTAGAATCAATGTCTTGAAGCTCCACATAGCTATATGGTGACACACTTGTAATCACATATGGTCCCCTCCACCGGGATTTCAGTTTCCCAGGGAATAGCTTGAGCTTAGAGTTAAACAGCAGAACCTTCTGTCCTGGTTCAAAGACTCTAGATGACAGCTTTCTGTCATGCCACCTCTTTGCTTTCTCTTTGCAGATCTTGGCATTTTCGAAAGCAGTGAGTCTGAATTCCTCTAGCTCATTCAGCTGGAGCAATCTTTTTTCTCCGGCTAAATTGGCATCAAAGTTTAGGAATCTGGTTGCTCAATAGGCCTTATGTTCCAGTTCCACGGGCAGATGACAGGCCTTACCATACACAAGCTGGTATGGAAAGGTCCCTATAGGAGTCTTGAATGCTGTTCTGTAAGCCCACAGAGCATCATCCAAGCTTCTTGCCCAATCTTTTCTATGGGTACTTACAGTCCATTCCAGGATTTTTTTAGTTCTCTATTAGAGACTTCAGCTTGCCCAATTGTCTGTGGATGATATGGAGTTTCCACCTTGTGGCTAATTCCATACCAAACCATAGCAGAGTAAAGCTGTTTGTTGCAGAAGTGAGTGCCCCCATCACTAATTAGTGCTCTAGGGACACCAAACCTGCTGAAGATATGTTTCTGGAGGAATTTCAGTACTGTCTTAGTATCATTAGTGGGTGTGGCAATGGCCTCTACCCATTTGGATACATAGTCGACTGCAACCAGAATATAAGTGTTTGAGTATGATGGTGGGAAAGGCCCCATGAAGTCAATACCCCATACATCAAACAACTCAATCTCCAAGATTCCTTGCTGAGGCATGGCGTAACCATGAGGCAGATTACCAGCTCTCTGGTAACTGTCATAGTTACGTACAAACTCTCGGGAATCTCTATAGAGGGTAGGCCAGTAGAAGCCACATTGAAGAACCTTGGTGGCTATTCACTCACCTCCAAAATGGCCTCCATATTGTGACCCATGGCAATGCCATAAGATCTTCTGTGCTTCTTCTCTAGGCACACACCTTCGGATTATTCCGTCTGCACATCTCTTAAAGAGATAGGGTTCATTCCACAAGTAGTACTTTGTATCAGTAATTAATTTTTTCTTTTGTTGCCTGCTATACTCCTTGGGTATGAACCTTGCAGCTTTATAGTTTGCAATGTCTGCAAACCATGGCGTTTCCTGAATGGCAAACAAATGCTCATCAAGAAAGGTTTCAGAGATCCCAATAGAGGGAAAGGACGCCCCTTCTACTGGCTCTATCCGGGACAGATGATCAGCCACTTGGTTTTCTGTCCCTTTTCTGTCTCTTATTTCTATATCAAACTCTTGCAGAAGCAACACCCATCTTATGAGCCTAGGTTTTGAATCCTGCTTTGTAAGTAGATATTTAAGAGCAGCATGGTCAGTGTACACAATCACTTTTGATCCTACTAAGTATGATCTAAACTTGTCAATGGCATAAACCACTGCAAGTAATTCTTTTTCTGTGGTTGTGTAATTTTTCTGGGCATCATTTAAAACACGGCTAGCATAATAAATGACATGCAGAAGCTTGTCATGCCTCTGCCCCAATACTGCACCAATGGCATGGTCGCTGGCATCACACATTGGTTCAAATGGTAATGTCCAGTCTGGTGCAGAAATAACTGGCGTTGTGACCAGCTTAGCTTTCAGAGTTTCAAACGCCTGCAGACACTCTGTGTCAAACACAAATGGCGTGTCAGCAGCTAGCAGATTGCTCAGTGGTTTTACAATTTTTGAAAAATCCTTTATAAACCTCCTATAGAATCCTGCATGTCCTAGAAAGCTTCTGATTGCCTTAACATTGGCAGGTGGTGGTAATTTTTCAATTACCTCTACCTTAGCTTGATCCACCTCTATTCCCTTGTTCGAAATCTTGTGCCCAAGGACAATCCCTTCAGTCACCATAAAGTGACATTTTT
>NC_029794.2:108375754-108383759 GCF_000816755.2 Arachis ipaensis | reverse complement strand
TTTGGTGGCTGTATTGAGCCTTCTGTAGTCAATACACATGCGCCACCCTGTAACTGTTCTTGTAGGAACCAGTTCATTCTTTTCATTATGAACCACTGTCATGCCTCCCTTTTTGGAGACAACTTGGACAGGGCTCACCTAGGGGCTATCAGAAATATGATAAATAATCCCAACCTCCAGTAACTTGGTGACCTCTCTCTGCACCACTTCCTTCATGGTTGGATTTAGCCGCCTCTGTGGTTGAACCACTGGCTTAGCATCGTCCTCCAATAGGATCTTGTGCATGCATCTTGCTGGGCTGATGCCCTTAAGGTCACTTATGGACCAC
Organism: Arachis ipaensis; assembly: GCF_000816755.2. NCBI lineage: Eukaryota > Viridiplantae > Streptophyta > Magnoliopsida > Fabales > Fabaceae > Arachis > Arachis ipaensis. Next base: position 108,383,431 of record NC_029794.2, on the reverse strand, counting down.
CCAAGAGTTGTCTTGTGTGTCCTTAGCACTTAAAGTAGTGCTTCCTCTTCCTGTGGATTTAAAGCAGAGCTTATGATCATTGGAAAAGTGTCACCTTCTCCCAAAAATGCATATTTCAGGGATGGTGGTAATGGTTTGAGCTCGGGTTTTGGAGGTTTTTCCTCTTCCTGAGGAATTTTTAGAGGCTCTTTTATCTCTTCTGAATCCTCCAAATCAGGCTGAGCATCTTTAAAGATGTCTTCTAGCTCTAATTCGAGACTCTCAGCCATGTTGATCTCATCTACCAAAGAGTCAATAAGATCAACTTTCATGCAGTCTTTTGGTGTGTCTGGATGCTACATGGCTTTGACAGCATTTAACTTGAACTCATCCTCATTGACCCTCAGGGTTACTTCCCCCTTTTGGACATCAATGAGACTTCGTCCAGTTGCTAGGAAAGATCTTCCTAGAATGAGAGTCGCACTCTTGTGCTCCTCCATTTCCAGCACTACAAAGTCAGTGGGAAAGGCGAATGGCCCAACCCTGACAATCATGTCTTCAATCACGCCTGATGGGTATTTAATGGAGCCATCAGCAAGTTGGAGACATATCCTGGTTGGTTTGACTTCTTCAGTTAAACCAAGCTTTCTGATAGTGGATGCAGGTATTAGGTTGATGTTTGTCCCAAGATCACATAAAGCTGTCTTGGTGCAATCACCCTCTAATATGCATGGTATCATAAAGCTCCCGGGATTTTTAAGCTTTTCTGGGAAGCTTTTCAGAATGACTGCACTGCATTCCTCAGTGAGGAGAACTCTTTCAGTTTTTCTCCAATCCTTCTTTTGACTCAAGATCTCTTTCATGAACTTGGCATAAGAGGGTATTTGCTCACGTGCCTCTGCAAACAAAATCTTTATTTTAAGAGTCCTGAGGTAGTCTGCAAAGCGAGCAAATTGCTTATCCTACTCCTCTTGGCGGAGTTTTTGAGGATAAGGCATCTTGGCTTTGTATTCCTCAACCTTGGTTGCTGCAGGTTTATTTCCTACAGAAGTGGTTGAAGAAGCCTTTTTAGAGGGGTTGTTATCAGCACTTGTGTGTGTCTGATCCCTCACTGGCGTTTGAATGCCAGGGTTGGAAGCTTGATTGGCATTGGACGCCAACTTCCTACCTGTTTCTGGCGTTTGAACGCCAGAACTGAGCTTCCTTTGGGCATTGAACGCCAACTCCTTGCCTGTTTGTGGTGTTTGAACGCCAGAACTGAGCACGGGTTGGGCGTTTAACACCAGCTCTCCACCCTTTTCTGGTGTTTGAGTGCCAGAATCATTCCTTTCTGGGCTCTTACTGTCCTCAGAGGGATTTTGGGTAGCAGTTTGTTCATTTCTTGGCTTTCTGCTGCCTTGAAGTGAGGTATTTAATATTTTTCCACTTCTTAATTGAACTGTTTGACATTCTTCAGTTATTTGTTTTGATAACTGCTGTTCTGTTTGCTTCAATTGTACTTCCATATTCATATTAGCCATTCTTGTGTCTTGTAGTATTTTCTTGAATTCGGCCAGCTGTTTTGTTAGAAAATCTAATTGTTGATTGAATTCAGTAATTTGTTCTGCAGGACTGAGTTCAGCAGTTACTGTTTTAGCCTCTTCTTTCATGGAAGATTCACTACTTAGGTACAGATGCTGATTTCTGGCAACTGTATCAATGAGATCTTGAGCTTCTTCAATTGTCTTTCTCATGTGTATAGATCCACCAGCTGAGTGGTCTAGAGAAATCTGAGCTTTCTCTGTAAGCCCATAATAGAAGATGTCTAACTGCACCCACTCTGAAAATATTTCAGAGGGCATTTTCTTAGCATCTCTCTGTATCTCTCCCAGGCATCATAAATAGATTCATTATCTCCTTGTTTAAAGCTTTGGATGTTCAGCCTTAGCTGTGTCATCCTTTTTGGAGGGAAATATTGATTCAGGAATTTTTCTGACAGCTATTTCCATGTCCTTATGCTAGCCTTAGGTTGGTTATTTAACCACCTCTTAGCTTGGTCTTTTACAATGATGAGCGGATAATTTATACGCTTTTTGACATTGTTTTTAGTATGTTTTTTAGTAGGATCTAGTTACTTTTAGGGATGTTTTTAATAGATTTTGTGTTAAATTCACATTTCTGGACTTTACTCTGAGTTTGTGTGTTTTTCTGTGATTTCAGGTATTTTCTGGCTGAAATTGAGGGACTTGAGCAGAAATCAGATTCAGAGGTTGAAAAAGGACTACTGATGCTGTTGGATTCTGACCTCCCTGCACTCAAAGTGGATTTTCTGGAGCTGCAGAACTCGAAATGGCGCGCTTCCATTTGCGTTGGAAAGTAGACATCCAGGGCTTTCCAGCAATATATAATAGTCTATACTTTGGCCAAGAATTGACAGATTCGACCCTTACTCACGTAAGGTATTACTTGGACGACCCAGTGCACTTGTTGGTTAGTTGTATCGAAGTTGTGACAGACAATAAAACTAGATCAGAGCACCAGGCCTTTGAAGCCATGGATATGTATCACAATTTCGTACACCAAGTTTTTGGCGCCGTTGCCGGGGATTGTTCGAGTTTGGACAACTGACGGTTCATCTTGTTGCTCAGATTAGGTAATTTTCTTTTTGTCTTGTTTTCAAAAAATTTTTCAAAAATCTTTCAAAAATTCTTCCTTTGTTTTCAAAAAAAAAAATTTTAAAAAAATAAAAATGTTTTCAAAAATATATTTTCCTTTCAGAATTTTTAAGAATGAAAGTTGTGACAGACAATAAAACTAGATCAGAGCACCAGGCCTTTGAAGCCATGGATATGTATCACAATTTCGTGCACCATACAGCAAATGGAAACAGTAATAATCTGTAGACATCCAGATCTACTTCCTTATCATGTACTGTGTCAGTAATTTGTAAAAACTGTGCCAGAAACTCTGTAGGTTCTTCCTGTGGAAGACCGGAATACTAGCAACTCTGCTAAATTCGAAATAATAAAATAAAATAAAATAAAAACTGCAATAAAAAATAAGAATTGAAAATATTTTATAAGGATTTTCGAAAAGGTGAGGAGAGAGAAGATATGATAAGATAAAATTTTGAAATTGAAATCTGAATTTTTATGAAAAAAAATTTCGAAATATTTGCTTAAAAATAGTTAAAAAAGAATTTTTTATTTTTGAATTTTATGATGAAAGAGAAAAACACACAAAAGACACACAACTTAAAATTTTTAGATCTAATGCTCCTTATTTTCGAAAATTTTGGAGGGAAAACACCAAGGAATACCAAACTTAAAAATTTTAAGATCAAAACACAAGGAAGACTCAAGAACACTAATTCAAAAATTTAAAAGAAAATAAAAACATGCAATTGACACCAAACTTAATATCTGAAACTAAACTCAAACAGAAAAACCCAATTATCAGTTTATAAAATTTTCGAAAAATTTAAAAAGAGAAAATAAGGATTTAAAAAAAAATTCAACCAAAAACAATAATAGAAGACTCTAAACCAAAAAGAAAAATTTTTCCTAAGAAGCAACAAAATAAACCGTCAGTTGTCCAAACTCGAACAATCCCCAGCAACGGCGCCAAAAACTTGGTGCACGAATTGTAAATCACACTTTTCACAACTCGTACCACTAACCAGCAAGTGCACTGGGTCGTCCAAGTAATACCTTACGTGAGTAAGGGTCGAATCCCACGAAGATTGTTGGCTTGAAGCAATCTATGGTTATCTTGTAATTCTTAGTCAGGGTATCAATTATAATTATCAGTTTGGATTGCGAAAAATAAAAGAGCATGAATTTTACTTGTTATGCAGTAATGGAGAATATGTTGGAGTTTTGGAGATGCTTTGTCTTCTGAATCTCTGCTTTCCCCCTGTCTTCTTCTCCATGCACGCAAGGTTCCTCCTATGGCAAGCTGTGTGTTGGCGGATCACCGTTGTCAATGGCTACCATTCATCCTCTCAGTGAAAATGGTCCAGGTGCGCTGTCACCGCACGGCTAATCATCTGTCGGTTCTCACTTGTGCTGGAATAGGATCCATTGATCCTTTTGCGTCTGTCACTACGCCCAACCCTTGTGAGTTTGAAGCTCGTCACAGTCATTCAATCCATGAATCCTACTCGGAATACCACAGACAAGGTTTAGACTTTCCGGATTCTCAAGAATGCTGCCAATGGATTCTAGCTTATACCACGAAGATTCTAATTAAGGAATCCAAGAGATACTCATTCAATCGAAAGTAGAACGGAGGTGATTGTCAGTCACGCGTTCATAGGTTGAGAATGGTGATGAATGTCACGGATCATCACATCCATCATATTGAAGTGCGAATGAACATCTTAGATAAAAACAAGCGTGTTTGAATAGAAAATAGAAATAATTGCATTAATTCATCGAGACACAGCAGAGCTCCTCACCCCCAACAATGGAGTTTAGAGACTCATGCCATCAAGGAGTACAAAGTTCAGATCTAAAATGTCATGAGGTCCAAAATAAATCTCTAAAAGTTGTTTAAATACTCAACTAGTAACCTAGGTTTACAGAAAATAAGTAAACTATGATAGATAGTGCAGAAATCCACTTCTGGGGTCCACTTGGTGTGTGCTGGGGCTGAGACTTGAGCTTTACACGTGGCTAGGCTATTTCTAGAGTTAAACGCCAGGTTGTAACCTGTTTCTGGCGTTTAACTCCAACTTGTAACCTGTTTCTGGCGTTTAACGCCAGAATGCAACATGGAACTGGCGTTGAACGCCAGTTTATGCCGTTTATCCTTGAACAAATTATGGACTATTATATATTGCTGGAAAGCCCTGGATGTCTACTTTCCAACGCAATTGAGAGCGCACCAATTGGACTCCTGTAGCTCCAAAAACGAACTCATAGTAAAGTCCAGAAATATGAATTTTGCCTAGAAACTAATAAAAATATACTAAAAACTAACTAAAACATACTAAAAACTACATGAAATTAACCCCAAATAGCGTATAAAATATCCGCTCATCAACACTCACATCCCAGGAAATTTCTAAGTCTGCAATCGAGTAATTTTTCTGTAGGGTTCCTTCCATCTTTTCATTCTTTCAATTTATCTTTCTGTAAACTTTACATTTCAAGCAAATTTATTTTTCAAGTATTCTTTATCTTCATTTTTGTCCAATTTACATTCTTGCATTGTTGATTTCCAATTCAAAGTCCTTTGATCCAGTCAAAGACATTTTATCGTTTTCTTTTAATTTCAACGCAAACCTTTCTGTTTTCAACATGTTTTCTTTTTGAAAACTTTCCTTTTTATTCTTCTCCTTGATTTATCAATTTTAATTTATTTTTATTCCCAATTCTGGTGTAATCGAAGACGCTTTGATGCACTTTTAGAAAATTGGTACCTGCAAAGAGGAGTAGGTTTCGCTCCTAAATTATTAGATATCGAACTACCATCGATTTGCTAAAAATTGACAAAACATTGCAAATAGAAAAAGATGTGATCATTGTTCTTAATTAGAATGAAAGTGCAATTAGAGGAATGGATGAATAAGCACTTGTTAAATTATTTTGTTCTTATACCCGTTATGTCATCTATGTCGTTATATAGGTTGCATTTGTTTGAATATTAAGATACGACCACAGAAACACAAAATTATATTTAACGGACATAAGGGGCGAGTGGCGGCCTCGACCCCCCAACTTTTTTAATTAGTAATAAGTTATTATGTATAATTTAATTTTTTTTTTAAAAATATTTAGTATTTAATCTAATATAAATAAAAGTTCAGTCTAATTTAAATATTAATAATTTTTAATATTTAAAAAATAAGTAACAATATTAAAAAAATCTGAAAAAATATTATTACTAATATTTTTTAATTAAATAAAAATTTTTAAATCCCATAAAGTGAATTCTTTTTCTTCTTGTGGCCGTTTTTTTTATTCGTTTGGTAATAATTCTCTCTGTTTCAACTGCTACAATTAAGAGATCTTTTTCAACTATGAATATTGTAAAAAATAACTTGGAAACAAAATAAAAGATGAATTTCTTACTAATTGTCTTTTAATTATATTGAAAAGAAAATTGTTGAAAATTTTGTCACAAATTCTATTATCGGTAAATTTTATGATACGGAGACCACTTCGTTAGTAAAAAGTATACACATATTTTCTTTACTTTAAAATATATTCTCTATCCGTATATTTTTATATACATCTTATATTATATAATTTTTTTACATAATTTTTAATATTATATGTGTTATTGGCCCCCCATAATATCATTTCTGGATCCGTCCCTGCATACATATACAGAAGACTTGTTTGATATGATTTTGCAAGCTAAGCAAAAGGCATCACTTTTTTTCAGGATGCTTCAACCTGTTGTGTCTAATTTGTTCTTCATCTCTTCTTTATATCCCTTTTTATTTGCTTTAGTAGCCCTTCAACTATAAGGTGGGTCCTTGGGATTTCCTAAAGCATTGTACTGATTCACAAGTTCATTCGTATACCCCTTAAAGTTTTAGGTTTAATTTTTTTTTATTAATATAAAATAATTTACAGTGTTAATAAATAAAACAATTAAAGATTACCTATGAACAGTGGCGGAGCTTGAAATAAAATTTTGGGGAGTCAGATAGAGGATAATTGTCAAGATGTTTTTGATATAGACTCCATTTAAGATAAACTCGTCTAATCTCATCTCTCTGGTTTAGGTGATATTGCCAAATTTAAAGTCGTTTTCCAGGGTCTCGTTCTAAAAAAATTAAGGTCAAACTCATCAGATGTAACTTTTTGAACTTTTAAAGGTTGTATCTCACTTTTTTCGTGATTCATTAAAGTAGAAGAACTATCTATATGTGTTGATATTGTAAAAGTTATATGTTCTCATTTTTAAATATTAGCCTTTCTCTTAAAAAATGCATCAATTCTTTGATTTTTAATTATTATTTTATATAAAATTTGAATATATATCCTGTAAAATATGTAAAGAAGAAGTTAGAAGGACAAATATTAAAATTTATAATATTTATTGAATTTTTTTATCAATTTATACAAATATAATATTATTTATACTTATTGAATATTCTATTATTTTTTATCATATAAAAAATTAAATTAAAGAAATAATAAAATATAAAATAATTTTAAATTAAATAAATAAAAAATATCTAATTTTTTATATTTGAATTTAAAGATAGAGAGAGTGTTGCTTATTGAATTTATTGGATATTTTAAGTCATAGTAAAGTATTTAAGTCAATTAAACGACTTTTTATCTTTTGAAAAAGTACTACTAATTGTTTTATAAAAAGTTTGGGGGGCCATGACCCCTTGTCTGAACTAAGCTCCGTCCCTGCCTATGAATGCTAAATAGTTAATTAATTACTATAATAATTATTCACAACTATTTATTTTATTTTTTATTGAAGAAAATTATAAATTAGTTCACATTATTACGAGAATGAAAAGTATAAAAAGGAGAATGAAATTGATAGACTGAGATTGAAATACAGAGAGTCAGAGACTAATAGATAGAGATAAAGTTAAATTTTTATATTATGTTCAGTGTTAAATATATTAAATTGAATTATGTCTCAGTATTATGTTTAATTTAAGATAAATATTAAAATTAAAAAATAAATTTAGAATTTATAAAGTTAAATATAGATATTTAAAAAAAAATTAAAATTTTT
>NC_029794.2:108373821-108375741 GCF_000816755.2 Arachis ipaensis | reverse complement strand
AGGCTAAATTTTAATTTTAACTTCTCATTATTAAATATAATACTAAATCTTATTTTTTTTTAGTCTGAGCCTGAATCTTTACAAATAAATACTATCTAAGTACATATAAAAGTTATTCTCATGAGATAATAGCCCTAACCCTAATGAAGTGGGTGCCTATAATATGTTACTATTTAATTTCGCTATTATATTAATGTATATAACCACTCTAAAAAAAGATTGAGTATCAACTAATAAAAAAAATACCTTAGTCACTAAAGAATGTGGCACATAGATTGAGATCGATAAAAAGGAGAATAAAATTAAAGTTCTTAATAGCCAACTAATACAAACTATGATTTTCCAACTAACACATCACGAGCGAGCTCTTTCAGATGTAAGTAAATAAAATATCAATATGTTCATAGAGTATGTTGGAGATGATATTAAGTTAGTATCTAATAACTCACAAAAACAAGCTGTAATTGATTATGGTTGAATAATTTTTTGATAGTATTTATTTTTATAATTTTAATTAGAATAATAGAAAAGTTTATTTTAGTCAAAGGTTAAAGCTAGCAATAATAATTACCTCATAATTATAGTTAATTTATTTACCATATTGAGTTAGGTTTTAGTAAGGTTAATTTTCTAATTGCTATAAATAGTGGATAACAATATGTACTCTAGTGCACTCAGTTGTTCGTTTTTAATTTTAGGTTTTGTATTTGTTCATATGACAAATTTACTCTCTCTGAGTCTTCTTCTTCCACCTCAATGTTATTTTTTGTACTAAAATCAGATCTAGACCACAATTTCTTCATGGTACGGTGAGCGTGGAGGATCGTGAAAGAGGCGAAGTTTTGGCCACAAATAGAACATTGAGTTAGCATCAATGGCCGACACTCCTTCCGACCTAATGTCTGGGGAAATCACGGGTCACATGAGAACTAGGAGCTTTCAGCTGGTGAGCTTCAAAATCTAGCTCGCATTCTAAGCCAACTCTCGAGTTTGCAGCCACAGAGCGCAAAATCGAGTACCAATTTGCTTGAGGATCCAACAAGTGTTTACTTTCTACATCCAGGTGAGAATCCTGGAGTTTCTATTGTCCCAATTGTGCTGAATGCTAAGAACTACAATTTTTGGTCAAGAGCTATGAAATTAGCGCTGAAATCAAAGAATAAGATAGGCTTTGTTGATGGAACCATTGTGAAACCAGATAAAAATGATCCTGCATATGTAGCATAGGATAAATGTAATACTTATGTTGTTTCTTGGTTAAATCTATCATTAAGTGCTGAGATTGCACAGAGTGTTGTTTGGAAAGAAAAGGCTGTAGATTTATGGCTTGATTTGAAACACAGATATTATCATGGAGACAGATACAGGGTTGCTGAATTAGAAGAAGAGTTGTATGCTATTGATGAGCGGATATTTTATACGCTTTTTGGGGTTAATTTCATATAGATTTTAGTATATTTTAGTTAGTTTTTAGTTTATTCTCATTAGTTTCTAGGAAAAATTCATATTTCTAGACTTTACTATGAGTTTGTGTGTTTTTCTGTAATTTCAGGTATTTTCTGGCTGAAATTGATGGAGCTGAGCAAAAATCTGATTCAGGCTGAAAAAGGACTGTTGATGCTGTTGGATTCTGACCTCTCTACACTCAAAATGAAATTTCTGGAGCTACATGAGTACAAATGGCGCGCTTCTAATTGTGTTAGAAAGTAGACATCCAGGGCTTTCCAGCAATATATAATAGTCCATACTTTGCTCAAGGATAGATGACGTAAACTGGCGTTCAATGCCAGTTCCATGCTGCTGTCTGGCGTCCAGCGCCAGAAACAAGTTACAAAGTGGAGTTCAACGCCAGAAACAGGTTACAACCTGGCGTTGAATGCCCAAAACAGCCCAGGCACGTGAGAAGCTTTAGTCTCAGTC
>NC_029794.2:108371233-108373791 GCF_000816755.2 Arachis ipaensis | reverse complement strand
GCGAGTGCTGGGCGTAGTGACAGACGCAAAAGGATAGTAAATCCTATTCCGGTACGACTGAGAACCTGCAGATGATTAGCCGTGCGGTGACAGCGCACCTGGACCCTTTTCACTGGAAGGATGGATGGTAGCCATTGACAACGGTGATCCACCAACACACAGCTTGCCATAGAAGGACGTGCGTGCATGAATCAGAAGACAGAGGAAAGCAGAGATTCAGAAGACAAAGCATCTCCAAAACTCCAACATACTCTCCATTACTGCATAACAAGTAACCTTTAACACATGCTCTCTCGTTTATTCGCAATTCAACTGATAAATATAATTGACTTCCTGACTAAGAATTGCAAGATAACCATAGATTGCTTTAAACCAACAATCTCCGTGGGATTCGACCCTTACTCACGTAAGGTATTACTTGGACGACCCAGTGCACTTGCTGGTTAGTGGTACGAGTAGTGAAAAGTGTGATTCACAATTCGTGCACCAAGTTTTTGGTGCCGTTGCCGGGGATTGTTCGTGTTTGAACAACTGACGGTTTATTTTGTTTCTTAGATTAGGAAAATTTTTCTTTTTGGTTTAGAGTCTCTTATTATTGTTCTTGGTTAAAAATATCCTTCTTCAAAACAAGTGTTACATTTACTGTCCAATTGGCTAGAGCGTTGGTCTAAGTCCGTGGCAGTTTGGTATACTTTTTTTTTTAAATCTTTTTTAAAAATAATAATTTCTCTATTAAATTCTGTGCCAAACTTTAAGTTTGGTGTTTTCTTGTTGATTTTTCTTTGTTTTTCGAAAATTTTAGTTTGGTTTTCTAAAAATTTTAAGTTTTGTGTTCTCTCTTCATGTTCTTGTGTTCTTATGAGTCTTCAAAGTGTTCTTGAGTTTTCCTTGTGTCTTGATCTTAAAATTTTAAGTTTGGTGTTCCTTGGTGTTTTCCCTCCAAAATTTTCGAAAACAAGGAGCATTAGATCTAAAAATTTTAAATCTTGTGCTATTTTATTGTTTTTCTCTCTCCTCACTAAATTCAAAAATATCTTTTCTCTCCAATTTTAAAACAATTTTCGAAAATTAATTTTAAAAATTCAGATTTTTTAAAAAAAAATTTAAATTTTAAAATCTTTTCCAAATATGGAAGAACAATTGAAGCAAACAAAGCAGCAGCTGTCAAGACAAATAACAGAAGAATGCCAAGCAGTTCAATTAAGAAGTGGGAAAATATTAAATACCCCACCTCAAGGCAGCAAAGAGTTAAGGAATGAGCAAACCACCCAAAATTCACCAGAGGACAGTAAGAGCCTAGGGAAAAGTAATTCTGGCATTAAAACGCCAGCAATCTAGTGGAAGGCTGGCGTTGAACGCCCAGACCATGCCCAAGACTGGCGTTCAACGCCAGTAACAAGCAAAGACTGGCGTTCAACGCCAGAAACAAGCAAGGATCTGGCGTTGAACGCCCAAAATGGGCAAGATCTGGCGCTAAACGCCCAAAATGGGCACAGTTCTGGCGTTCAGACGCCAGGAATAGACAAGGAGCTGGCATCTCACATCACTCCAGCTTCTAACTCTGGGACTCAAATGCCAGTGAGGGATCAGATACACACAAGTGCTGATGACAACCCCTCTAAAAAGGCTTCTTCAGCCGCTTCTGTAGGCAATAAACCTACAGCAACTAAGGTTGAGGAATACAAAGCCAAGATACCTTATCCTCAAAAACTCTGGAAAGAGGAACAGGATAAGCAATTTGCTCGCTTTGCAGATTATCTCAGGACTCTTGAAATAAAGATTCCATTTGCAGAGGCACTTGAGCAAATACCTTCTTATGCCAAGTTCATGAAAGAGATCTTGAGTCATAAAAAGGATTGGAGAGAAACAGAAAGAGTTCTCCTCACTGAAGAATGCAGTGCAGTCATTCTAAAAAGCTTCCTGAAAAGCTTAAAGACCCTGGGAGTTTTCTGATACCATGCACATTAGAAGGTAACTGCACCAAGACAGCTTTGTGTGATCTTGGGGCAAGCATCAACCTAATACCTGCATCCACTGTCAGAAAGCTTGGCTTAACTGAAGAAGTTAAACCAACCCGAATATGTCTCCAACTTGCTGATGGCTCCATTAAGTACCCATCAGGCGTGATTGAAGACATGATTGTCAGAGTTGGGCCATTCGCCTTTCCCACTGACTTTGTAGTGCTGGAAATGGAGGAGCACAAGAGTGCTACTCTCATTCTAGGAAGACCCTTCCTAGCAACTGGACGAACCCTCATTGATGTCCAACAAGGGGAAATAACCCTGAGAGTCAATGATGATGAATTTAAGTTGAATGCTGTCAAAGCCATGCAGCATCCAGACACATCAAAAGACTGCATGAAAGTTGATCTTATTGACTCTTTGGTAGAAGAGATCAACATGCCTGAGAGTCTCGAATCAGAGTTGGAGGACATCTTTAAAGAAGTTCAGCCTGATTTGGAGGATTCAGAGGAGATCAAAGAGCCTCTGAAATTTCCTCTGGAAAGGAAAAACCTCCTAAACCCGAGCTCAAACCATTACCACCATCCCTAAAATATG
>NC_029794.2:108370556-108371195 GCF_000816755.2 Arachis ipaensis | reverse complement strand
CTGGGGCATGCAGGATTCTATAGGAGGTTTATAAAGGATTTTTCAAAAATCGCAAAACCTCTGAGTAATCTGCTAGCTGCTGACATGCCATTTGTGTTTGACACAGAGTGTCTGCAGGTGTTTGAAATGCTGAAAGCTAAGTTGGTCACAGCACCAGTTATTTCCGCACCAAACTGGACATTACCATTTGAGCTAATGTGTGATGCCAGTGATCACGCCATTGGTGCAGTATTGGGACAGAGGCATGACAAGCTTCTGCACGTCATTTTTTATGCTAGTCGCGTTTTAAATGATGCCCAGAAAAATTACACAACCACAGAAAAAGAATTACTTGCAGTGGTTTATGCCATTGACAAGTTCAGATCATACTTAGTAGGATCAAAAGTGATTGTGTATACTGACCATGCTGCTCTTAAATATCTACTCACAAAGCAGGATTCAAAACCCAGGCTCATCAGATAGGTGTTGCTTCTGCAAGAGTTTGATATAGAAATAAGAGACAGAAAAGGGACAGAGAACCAAGTGGTTGATCATCTGTCCCGGATAGAGCCAGTAGAAGGGACGTCCCTCCCCTCTCTTGAGATCTCTGAGACTTTTCCGGATGAGCATTTATTTGCCATTCAGGAAACACTATGGTTT
>NC_029794.2:108366481-108370331 GCF_000816755.2 Arachis ipaensis | reverse complement strand
GGAATTGACTTCATGGGACCTTTCCCACCATCATTCTCAAACACTTATATTCTGGTGGCAGTTGACTATGTATCAAAATGGGTTGAGGTCATTGCCACACCCACCAATGATACTAAAACAGTGCTGAAGTTCCTCCAGAAATATATCTTCAGCAGGTTTGGGGTCCCTAGAGTACTAATCAGTGATGGGGGCACTCACTTCTGCAACAAACAGCTTTACTCTGCCATGGTCCGGTATGGAATTCGCCACAAGGTGGCGACTCCATATAATCCACAGACTAATGGACAAGCTGAAGTCTCTAACAGAGAGCTAAAAAGAATCCTAGAACGGACTGTAAATACCCGTAGAAAGGATTGGGCAAGAAGCTTGGATGATGCTCTGTGGGCATACAGAACAGCATTCAAGACTCCTATAGGGACCTCTCCATACCAACTGGTCTATGGTAAGGCATGTCACCTGCCCGTGGAACTGGAACATAAAGCCTACTGGGCAACCAAATTCCTGAACTTTGATGCCAAATTAGCTGGAGAAAAAAGATTGCTCCAGCTAAATGAGCTAGAGGAACTCAGATTCACTGCTTTCGAAAATGCCAAGCTTTATAAAGAAAAATATAAAAAGTGGCATGACAGAAAGCTGTCATCTAGAATCTTTGAACCAGGACAAAAGGTTCTGTTGTTCAACTCTAGGCTCAGGTTATTCCCCGGGAAACTGAAGTCCCGGTGGAGGGGACCATATGTGATTACAAGTGTATCACCATATGGTTATGTGGAGCTTCAAGATATTGATTCTGATAAAAAGTTCATTGTCAATGGACAGAGAATCAAGCACTATCTTGAAGGCAATGTTGAGCAAGAGTGCTCAAGGCTGAAGCTAGACTAAAAGCTCAACAAAGTCCAGCTAAAGACAATAAAGAAGCGCTTGCTGGGAGGCAACCCAGCCATGGGGCATCAATCCTCTAAGCATTTTGCCCTATTTTTATTTTTATTTGTTTATATAAAGTTCACTGATCCTAAGGTAAAGAGTCAATTGTATAAGTTCACAGGGCTACAGAAGGATTCTGCACACAAAACAGAGAAAAAGAGCTCACTGGCAAGAAAACGCCAGTAAAAGTCTGTTTTGGGCATTCAACGCCCAACAGAAGCATCCACTGGGCGTTGAACGCCAGTAAGGATAGCCATCTGGGCGTTTAACGCCATATTTACAGCACTCTGGGCGTTCAGAAAAACGCCCAGTAACAAAGGACTTCCTGGCATTCAACGCCAGAAAGAAGCAGCAGCTGGGCGTTGAACGCCCAGGAGAGGCAGCATTTGAGCGTTGAACGCCCAAAACATGCAGCGTTTGGGCGTTCAAACGCCAGGATGGTGGGGAGGAGGCAAAATCAATTTTTTTCATATTTTTTTCATTCTAATCTTAATTTTCATGCTTCAATTCATGATTTCTTGCATAAACATGTTAAGAACCCTGATTTCTAAAATCCCTAATTTCTAAAAACCTTACCTTAAAAATATCAAATATATCTTAATCCATAAGCACCAACCCTCTTTTTCAATCCAATTCAACTCTTTTTCAAATTTTCAAAACAAATCTATCTTTTTACTCTAAAATCTTCTCAACTAATATCTTTTTCAAATCTTCACATTATCTTTTTCAAAAATTAGATTTATCTTTTTCAAAAATCTTTCATATCTTTTCAATTTTAAACTATATCCTCTCTTATCATATCTTCTATCTTATCTTTTCCAAATCAATCTTTTTTATCATATCTTATCTAAATTTTCGAACCCACGCCCCTCCCTTTAAATATGGGTTCAGCCTCCCTCTCTTTCCATCAACAATTGCACCTAGCTCTCCTTCTATCCCTCTCCTTTCTTTTCTTTTGCTTGAGGACAAGCAAACCTCTAAGTTTGGTGTGTTTATCCGTGATCACTAAGAGCATGGCTCCTAAAGGAAAACAACCCACTTCAAGAGGCAAGAAAGAGAGCGTTCCAAAACCACTTTGGAATCAAGGGAAGTTCTTATCTAAAGAACATTCAGACCATTATTATAAAATAATGGGTCTAAGATCAGTGATCCCGGAAGTTAGATTCGATCTGAAAGAAGACGAATATCCGGAGATCCAGGAGCAAATCCGAATCAGGAACTGGGAAATCCTAGCCAATCCTGAAACGAAAGTGGGAAGAAATATGGTCCAGGAGTTCTACACTAATATGTGGCATACAGACAGGCAAAGACTATCTGGATCTGATATCTATGACTATCGAACCATGGTCAGAGGAAAGATTATTCATACCCACCCTGACAAGATCAGAGAGATCTTAAAGCTACCTCAACTGAAAGATGATCCAGACTCCTTCAATAGGAGAATGATGAGAACAAACAAGAGCCTGGATAAGATTCTAGAGGACATATGCATCCCTGGAGCCAGGTGGACCACCAGCACGAAGGGTGTTCCTAATCAACTCAAAAGAGAAGATCTCAAACCAGTGACCAGAGGCTGGCTGGACTTCATTGGGCATTCTCTGCTGCCCACTAACAACTGTTCTGAAGTCACTGTTAAAAGAGCAGTGATGATCCATTGCATCATGATGGGAAAAGAAGTGGAAGTTCATCAGCTGATTTCAACTGAATTCTACAAAATTGCTAACAAAAATTCTAAAGAGGCCAGGTTGACTTACCCAAGCTTGATTTCTCTGCTCTGTAAGGACGCTGGAGTAAGGATGGGAATAACTGAGTATATATCAATTGAGAAACCAATCACCAAAGCATCAATGAAAAAACAACAAGCACAGGATGACCCCATCAAGAAGAAAACACAGGAATTTCTCCCAGAAATCCCTCAATCTGAATATTGGGAGTATCTTGAAACATCAGTTACCAAGATGCAAGAAGCTATGGAACAAATAATAAAGGAACAGAAGGAACAAAGTCAAATTCTTTGCTATTTGATTAAAGAACAGGAAGAGCAAGGGCGTGACTTGAGAGAATTAAAGCGCCAAAAGTTATCTCTTGAAGGACCAAGCACCCCACAGATCCGAGGAACATCTACTTCCCAGAACAAAGGTTGTTAAATTCCAATTTCTGCTTTAACTCTGTGATAGTTGTCGTTATATGAGTTTACCTTAGGAGTCATATAGTAGTAATTGGTGTCTATTTTGATTTTATCTCCAATTAAGTTATAGTTTATTTTTCTCATCATCAGCAAACATGAATAAAATAGCAGATCTTTTGAATAAGAGGCAATAAAATTCGAGTTTTAATAAGAAAAATTCTAATTAGTAACATGTGGTGGCAATGCTTTCTGTCTTCTGAATGAATGCTTGAACAGTGCATATATCTTTTGAATTTGTTGTTTAAGACTGTTAAATATGTTGGCTCTTGAAAGAATGATGAACATGAGACATGTTATTGATAATCTGAAAAATCATAAAAATGATTCTTGAAGCAAGAAAAAGCAGCAAAGAACAAAGCTTGCAAAAAAAAATAGAAAGAAAAAGAAAAGCAAGCAGAAAAAGCCAAAACTCTTAAAACCAAAAGGCAAGGGTAAATAAAAAGGATCCCAAGGCTTTGAGCATCAGTGGATAGGAGGGCCTAAGGGATAAATCCTGGCCTAAGCAGCTAAACCAGGCTGTCCCTAGCCATGTGCTTGTGGCGTGAAGGTGTCAAGTGAAAACTTGAGACTGAACGGTTAAAGTCAAGGTCCAAAGCAAAAAGAAGAGTGTGATTAAGAACCCTGGACACCTCTAATTGGGGACTTTAACAAAGCCGAGTCACAATCTAAAAGGTTCACCCAATTATGTGTCTGTGGCATTTATGTATCCGGTGGTAATACTGGAAAACAAAGTGCTTAGGG
>NC_029794.2:108354466-108366227 GCF_000816755.2 Arachis ipaensis | reverse complement strand
GAAGCAAAAAGCTACTAGTCCCGCTCATCTAATTAGAATCTGAGCTTCACTCAAAAACTCTGAGATATTATTGCTTCTTGACTTATTAGTCTTCTATTTTATTTGTCTAGTTGCTTGAGGACAAGCAACAGTTCAAGTTTGGTGTTGTGATGAGCGGATATTTTATACGCTTTTTGGGGTTAATTTCATATAGATTTTAGTATATTTTAGTTAGTTTTTAGTTTATTCTCATTGGTTTCTAGGCAAAATTTATATTTCTGGACTTTACTATGAGTTTGTGTATTTTTCTGTAATTTCAGGTATTTTCTGGCTGAAATTGAGGGAGTTGAGCAAAAATCTGATTCAGGCTGAAAAAGGACTGCTGATGCTGTTGGATTCTGACCTCTCTGCACTCAAAATGAAATTTCTGGAGCTACAGGAGTCCAAATGGCGCGCTTCTAATTGCGTTGGAAAGTAGACATCCAGGGCTTTCCAGCAATATATAATAGTTTATACTTTGCTCAAGGATATATGACGTAAACTGGCGTTCAACGCCAGTTCCATGCTGCTGTCTGGCATCCAGCGCCAGAAACAAGTTACAAAGTGGAGTTCAACGCCAGAAACAGGTTACAACCTGGCGTTGAACGCCCAAAACAGCCCAGGCACGTGAGAAGCTTTAGTCTCAGCCCCAGCACACACCAAGTGGGCCCCAGAAATGGATTTCTGCACTATCTGTCATAGTCTACTCATTTTCTGTAAACCTAGGTTACCAGTTTAGTATTTAAACAACTTTTAGAGATTTATTTTGTATCTCCATTACTGCATAACAAGTAACCTTTAACCCATGCTCTCTCGTTTATTCGCAATTCAACTAATAAATATAATTGACTTCCTGACTAAGAATTGCAAGATAACCATAGATTGCTTCAAACTAACAATCTCCGTGGGATTCGACCCTTACTCACGTAAGGTATTACTTGGACGACCCAGTGCACTTGCTGGTTAGTGGTACGAGTTGTGAAAAGTGTGATTCACAATTCGTGCACCAGCTATGAAACAAGGGAATCTAAGCATAACAAATTATTTCACCAAGTTAAAGTTTATTTGGGAAGACATTGACAGTTTCAAACCAGTTCCACAATGTAAGGAATGCTATGAAAAATGTGATTGTGGCTTAGGAACTATGAGAGATTATCGAGATGAAACTTATGCAGTGAGATTTTTAAGAGGATTGAATGAGCAGTATGGGACTGTGAGATCCCAAATCATACTGATGAAGCTTCTTCCAAACATCAATGAAATTTTTTCTCTACTTATTCAACAAGAGAGACAGTTTAATGGATCAGATTTGGAGACTCAAAACTTTACAGTTTTGGCCAATTCAATTCATAATTTCAACAATAATTCAAGCAGTGTTTCTAGAGGAAGAGGATCAGGAACCCGTGGAGGCAGAGGTAGAAGAGGAGGAAGAAATTCGGCACCTAAGACCTGTTCTTATTGTCACAAGGCAGGGCATCTTGTGGATACTTGTTACCACAAACATGGATTTTCACCTCATCTACAGAGGCAGAAATGGCCACGAGAGACTAGCAACGGAGCTATAGCTAATCATATTGTTGCTGGAATGGAAAAGAGCAATACCAACAATGTCAAGCAGGACAAGGAAGCCAATGGTCAATCCCAATTCAATCAGAGTTTGAGAGATGCACTGCTTACCTTTCTTCGGCAGGAGTGTGCACAGTCTTCTCAATGAGCAACTGTGAGAGATGTCAATTAATCAAATGCAGGAAGTGGAGGTATACCTTTAGAGACTTATACACTTTGTATGAGAACTCATATTGCACGATTATTGTCAGTAAAAACCTTTTTCTCAAATTCTTGGGTGATGGATACAGGAGCTACTGATCATGTATCACACTCATTGCATTTTTTTACAAATTTTAGACATATTAGGCCGATTCTGGTAAAATTACCAGATGGAACACACACAATTGCAACTATAAGTGGAACTGTGGTATTTTCAGCTACACTAAGTGTGGCGGATTCTATGCGGATTGTTGTACGGCGAGGTGGAGTCGGGTAGAGAAAAAACCCGCCCCGTTGCCACCCCTAGCGCCGCCTGTACATACCAAGTTTCAACTTCAATCTTTTATCTATTTTCAAACTTACAAAAGGCCTGCATTGTGAATGTGTTTCTACTGACAAACTTTGTGAGATACAGAATCGGACCTCTTTGAAGATGATTGGCACAGGTAGAGCAAAGCATGGATTATACATGATGGATTTTTCCGCATTAGAGTTAGCACATAAGGACAATATGAAAAATACGACATACAATAGGAGTACTAGGATTCTAGATCCGCAAAATCATAGTGACAATATTTTACTTTCTTCTAATCTTAGGACAACAAATTTGGTTACACAAATTTCATGTTTTTCTATTGAGAATTTATGGAATTTTAGATTGGGTCATGTACCACAACAAATTTGATATTATCAAATAAATATATCCTTGTGTGCAGTTTTCTATATCTACTTGCTCTAAACCATGTGACTTTTGCCATTATGCCAAGAAAAAACGATTAACATATACCCTTAGTGAAACAACAAGTTTAAATAGTTTTAATTTAATACATATCGATATCTGGGGGCCAATGTCACTTATTTCTCTACAATGTTATAAATATTTTTTAACTATAGTGGATGATAAAATCAGATTTGTATGGATTTATTTCATGAAATTAAAGTCAGAGGCCAGTAGTTTGGTTCAGAATTTTGTTGCCTATGTAAAAACTTGTTTTAATTCTCAAGTAAAGATTATTCGAACTGACAATGGTCCTGAGTTTAAACTTTATATTTTTTATAATTCACAGGGTATAGTGTATCAAACATCATGTGTTGAGACACCTCAATAAAATGGTATTGTTGAGCGGAAACACCAACATATTCTTAACATTGCAAGAGCATTAATGTTTCAATCATTCTTGCCAAAAAAATTTTAGAATTTTGCTATTGGTTTAGCTGTTCATTTAATTAATAGACTTCCGACTCCAGTTTTAAAAAATAAAATCCCTTATGCTACCTTATTTGGCAAGGATGCAGACATCAGTAACCTTAAAGTGTTTGGATGCTTGGCTTTTGCTTCAACGTTAATTCATGGACGAAAAAAATTTGATAAACGAGCAAGAAAGAGTATTTTTCTTGGTTACCCACTTGGCACAAAAGAATATATTTTGTTTGATATTCACACTAGAGAACTATTTTTGTCTCGAAATTTGGAGTTTTATTAACATTATTTTCCTTATAAATCCTTTCATAATGACATGACCAAAAATTTTATAAGTGCTTCTTCTCTACCTATTGTTGATTCTAATTTTAATGAATTTGATCTTTTTACTTATGATTCTTTAGATGCATTTCATCATTCTCATGTAAATATTGATTCTTTTCATGATCCTAGGGACTCTACCTCACTCACTGATTCACATGTAGTTTCTACTAGTCCACCAACTAGTGCATCATCTAATTCCCATTCAAATGATAACATGCATCATCAGGATCATAGAAGATCAACTCATACATATAAACCACCTTCTTATCTTCAAGATTATCATTGTATGTTACTTAGAACAGGAAGCTCTAGTAACCAATCATGTTTCAAGCGGTACGGTCTATCTCACATGGTGGATTATGGGAAGCTATCCCCTGCCCATAAAGCCTTTTCCCTAGCAATAACCATAACAGTTGAACCGAAGACTTATGAACAAGCTGTGCAGCATGAATGCTGGAGAAATGCAGTTAGTGCAGAATTGCTTGCTCTTAAGAAGAATAAAACTTGGTCTATCACTTCTTTGCCTCTTGGAAAGTTTTGAATCGTTCTTTATATGGCTTAAAACATGCAAGCCGTCAATAGAATTTAAGATTAAGTGGTTTTCTTCAGCAACATGGCTTTATCAAGTCTCCTCATGATCACTCTTTGTTCACCAAACACACTAACCTTGGCTTGGCTATTATTATTATTTATGTTGATCTTGTTTTATCTGGAGATAATCTATTTGAAATTGAAGCTATTAAAAAGGCTCTTGCTGCTGAATTTAGTATTAAGGACTTAGGCTGGTTGAAATTTTTTCTTGAAATAGAAGTTGCTCGTAGTTCTGAAGGGATTACTTTATATCAACGTAAGTACACTCTTGATTTGCTTGAGGAATATGGTATGTTGGAAGCTAAACGTGCTTCAGTTCCTATGCTGTATAATAGGAAACTTTCTAAGGACAGTGGCACAAGATTACCAGATCCATTACAATATAGAAGACTGCTCGGACGACTCCTATATCTCACCAATACTTGTCCGGACATTGCTTTTGCAGTTGTGAAGCTCAGCCAATTTTTGGATTGTGCAACTGATGACCATTACAAGGCAGCACTACATGTTCTTCGATACATCAAGAAATCTCCTTCTAAGGGTCTTTTTTTTTCTTCAAATAATGATCTCAAATTGACTGGTTATGTTGATTCGGATTGGGCAACTTGTTCCGATACTTATCGATCAATAACTAGGTATTGTTTTTTATTAGGTTATTCATTAGTGTCTTGGAAGAGTAAGAAGCAAACAACTGTAGCATGTTCTTCCTCATAAGCTGAATATCATGCCATGGCACAAGCAACTCGGGAAGGTCAATGGCTTCTTTATCTTCTTAATGACTGCCATGTATCTCATCCTCACCCAATCAATCTCTATTGTGACAATAAATCTACGTTGTACATTGCAGCTAATCCGGTTTTTCACGAAAGAACCAAGCACATTGAAGTAGATTGTCACATTGTTTGTGAAAAGTCTCAAACAGGGGTGCTAAAATTGCTACCTATTAAATCAGCTCATCAAACGGCTGATTTACTTACTAAAGCGTTATCACCGGGTGTCTTTGAACCTTTACTTTTCAAGTTGGGATGCTAGATTTACACGCCCTACTTGAGGGAGGATATTCTGATGATAAGAGGCCAAAGGTTTAAACAATTCTTAATTCAAGGGAGGATGATAATAATGTTGCTGAACTTGCAACTAATTCAATCAGTTTCAACTTGAGGGAGGATGTTGGAGATGATATTAAGATGGTATCTAATGGCTCACAAAAGTAAGCTGTAACTGATTATGGTTGAATAATTTTTTGATAGTATTCATTTTTGTAATTTTAATTAGAATGATAGAAAAGTTTGTTTTGATTATAGGTTAAAGCTAGCAATAGTAATTACCTCATAATTATAGTTAATTTATTTACCATATTAAATTAGATTTTAGTAAGGTTAATTTTTTGATAGTGTATTTTGTTCGTTTTTAATTTTAGGTTTTTGTATTTATTCATATGATAAATCTAGTCTCTTTGAGTCTTCTTCTTCCACTTCAATGTTATTTTCTTTACTAAAATCAAATCTAGACCACAATTTTTTCAAAATAGCTAGCTAATGATGAATTAACAACCTAAGTTGTTATCTGCCTTTATATATCTTCTAATTAACTTATATTAACTAATTACGTATCCACAAACTGCTACACGTAACAAAAACAATTATATATTATTTAATTCTCATTAACTTCTAATTTAATTTTCCCCAACATTATTAACCGATTTAAGCATGATGTCTAGTTAAGCATCATCACATCACTTTTCCCATATTCCCATCAAACTTTGTCTGCTGCTTAAAACATATATATCAATATGCTAGATTTACTAAAGGCAGCTCTTTCATTGTGTAACTTAAATAATTTAGCAAAGACTAAGTGTAATTCTATTCCTCAAACAAACTAATACAGTTTTTGGATTAAAATAAGGTGTTTGCTACGGTACGATGATAAATTTATACGTACCGATACGTTTAAAATATAGACAAATAATAACAATCCATGTGGAATTTATTTTCCATATCAACATTTAATTTTTAAACATGAGAACTCAAAATAATATCACTTTGGCATGAACTCATACTCTGATGGGTATGTAAATGCTTCAATCAACTTAAATCAGTTCTTCAAGCTGTACGAGAAAGCACTGGATAGTCGCAATGAGAAAGAAGTTAGAGCAGATTAAAGAATCTAGGGTTTTGGTTTGGGATTTTCATTATTTTGCTTTAGAGGGTTAATTGGAGAAGATGAAGAACGATTGATTTTTTGTTTTTTTGATATGTTTTGCTTAGAGGGGACACGAATGATTAGAGAAATTAGAGAAGATAAAAAATTTTTGATTTTTTGTTTTTTAATATGTTTTTGTTTTGTTGTTTAAATTATTTAAAACTATAAAATTAGGATTAATTGAATTCTAAAATTTCGTTAATTTAAAAGGATATTTTTGTCTAATAAAATAAAAGAAGAATGTTTAAGACTTTTTATAAAATTAAATAAACAATATTTTTTATTTTTGTTTAATTAAAGGGGTGTATTAGTAAAAGTAGTGATATAATATATATTTAAAAAAACAAAAATTAAATGTTGATATGAAAAATAAATTCCACGTGGATTGTTATTATTTGTCTATATTTTAAACGTATCGGTACGTATAAATTTATCATCGTACCATAGCAAACACCTTAAAATAAATAACTGCCAAATAATAATGGCCACATTTAAAATTCTTTTTCTATATATTATCTATACACTATTAGTCTTTGCTGTTATTTTATTTTAGATTTATTTTTTTTAGTCTTTATAATTTCATTAAATTTATAATTAGATTTTTATATTTTTTTAATTAGATTTTTACACTATTCTAATTACAAAATTAAAAACAGTGTATAGACTTAATTGAAAAGAAAAAAAATATAAAATCTAATTAAAATTTTGATAAAATTATAGAAACGAACTGAATAATTAAATTTTTATTTTATTAAGATATTAAACATTAATGTGACATATCTTGTTGTTAATACCTGATCCAAAAACATAAGTCAAGCCCAAAAGCATACAAAAGCTCAAATAGACATTTACCGTACAACCGATGAGAGGTCGGATGAGAACGTTACCCGATGACAACTCCCCTTTAAGGAGTTATAACTTCTCCTAACATCTCTCATTCACTTCTAGAAGAGAGATCACAACAATCTTAAGATAAAGAAACGGTTATCCACCACCAAAAGTGAAACTATTTCAACGGTCGTTATTGACTCATTCCCTATAAATACACTGATGCTCTCAGATATAACTAAGTTCCAATACACTTAAACCTGCTAAAATCTATGCTGACTTAAGCATCGGAGTGTTTTGCAAGTACCACCCCCCATCTTCTCACAAATAACTCAGACAGGCGGCCTCTCGGCATCACAAGTCAGACGCTGCCTTCACAAGGGACCTGGACCTCACGTTCAAGCTCAAATCGATGTTTCAGATAATCCTTGGAATACTTGACTTATCAGTATTTAAGTTTGTCATGTTAATACTTCACAAAATACATTAATAATAATAATAATAATATATATATATATATAAGAACTTCATTAAAAAACAAATATTTTATGTGGATAAAAACTATTTAAGAAATTCATGTAAGTAATCAAAGGATAACATTATTTATGTAGTAAATTGATATCACACAAATTTTAGAGACTAAATAAATATCATATTTTAAGGAACAAATAATTAGTATTTTTTTACTAAATACATTGTTTATAGTGATAGACTAAACACCCCAAAAGCAATAATTATAGTAAAAGCAATTATATTCTTTTATCAACTTCTAATATAATTTTCCCCAAAATTTTTAACCGATTTAAGCATCACTTCTTCACTTTTGAAAATTTCTCTATAACTTAGTTTGCTGAAAGCATATCCACAAAGGAAGAAACTAATTAATAAAGAGAAAATAATTAGTAGTGACCTGATTGAACTAAGAGACTAAAGACTAAAGAGTACTAAACAGGTTGAGAACATTGTAAGTAAAGGAAGGATATAAAATCATAAGGGTCATCCTATGGTGCTAAAAACAAATTTTTTCTGTCGGTGCTGAAATTGCGTGGCATGGTGAAAGAGAGGATGCATGGTACTGTTATCTCCAAAGTGTCGACAGTTTCTACGCCAAGGTTGATGGTGATGTATGCTGAAAAATAGGATAAGAGGATAATAATCTTTTGTTAATGATGGCAGTTATGTTATTGGGCCTATTTTTGAGGACCTAGTATATATTTGATCTCATTATTTTTTGTTATGTTATGGAACAAAAATAAGGTAAACGTCGCCTTTTTTCACTCACTGAACCTGCAATCCCTGATCTTACTCAATCGCGCAAGCCCTAGGTCCTCATCGATCTCCTCTCCGTCTCTCACACAGACACAGTCCAGGGAGGAGGGCTGCATCTCAAGTCTCAATCTCATCGAGCTCAATCTGAAGCCATCGCCTCGTGCCGCTGCCGTCGTCGTTCCTTCGACAGCCACCGCCTCATGCTCGCTCACTTCGCCTTCATCACGCAGCAGTCATCGCAACATTCGAAGCCTCCGTCGCGCAACCTACGAAGCCTCCATTGCGTAGCAGGCATCGCAACCTTCGAAGCCACCTTCCGTGGAAGTCACTCGCCATCGCAAGTTCCTGGAGCCAGCTTGGAGATTCGAGCAGCCCTTTCTGTCGCGAAGTCATTCGTGGAAATCGCAGCCACCGCCACCACTCCTTGCTGTCGCGCACTGTGTTCCCGCCGGCGCCAGCCCTGTTCGACCCTTCTACCCCAGCCGTTGGCTCTGTCGCCACCAGGTCTGCATTCTTCCCTGTCTTCCACTAACCCTAGGTATAAATCTAATTTTTTGTAATAATAATTGTCGAAGCATGATTAATTGTTGGTGGTAAACGTTGCTATTGATTGTTTGAAGCATGAATCCGAGCACAGGCTGTGATAGCTTCAGATAGTTGGACTACGGAGTTTTTTGGTGGATCCCAAGAATCAGTATTTTTCTCCCCGATATTGCTGTGGTAGACAATGATGTGGTAGTCTTTACTAATCTGTTCAATATAGATAAATTCAATATATTTAAACAAATATTGTTCAAGAGCGTTGATTAATTCTTTGGTGCTGGTTGTAGATTAATTTTTTGTTGCTGATTGCTTAAAGCATTATTAACTATTAAGTGATCAATTGTTGAAACTAATTTCTTGAAGCATGATTAAATGATTAATTTTTTGGTTCTGACTGCTTGAAGCATTGTTAAATGATTAATTATTAAAGCTGATTGCTTGAAGCATGATTAATTGTTATAGTAGTGCCTTAATATATATATATAATTTAGCTAGGTTCTTGTTTTGCACTTAGCAGAGGATGAGTTTGTTCTATCAGAAAAAGGCATGTCTGGTGACCAAAGATGGGGTATCCATAAAAGTGGAAAAATAGGCCTTTCATACAACAAGATGATTTTTTGCATCTGAAACTATATATATTAATGTACTAAGATATATCTTTAAGTGATGAATTTTTTGGTGCTGATTGCTTGAAGCATTGTTAAATGATTAATTGTTAAAGTTGATTGCTTGAACAAAATTAGTGTAGGACGCAATTATAAAGTGAATTGACCATCTAATTTGTGTACTCCGAATTTTTAAAATTTTTTTAACACATGTTCGAGATTTAAGTATGTATTTCTACAAAAATACATTAAAAATTTAATTTTCATACAATTTGTTACAAACATGATTAAAAAAATAAAATATTATTATTCATAAAATTTGGTCATTTTTTGTGGAGTACATATTTTTTTTCTAATTTTTTTGGTTAACAACTAATAACACTTTTTACAAACCACAAGAAACTATATACTCATAAGCAAATTAACAAATTTCAAAAATAACAATATCTCATTTTTTTTTGGAATATCGTTGTAAAAAATAGCATCAACATTCAATTTCTGAGGCATTTTTTGAAAAATATATATAATGACCGTTGGTATTGTTGTTATGTTTTCAAATTATTTAAACGCATTTATCTCGAGGGTAAAATTCAGATGCATTTCAGCCAGCGTTTAAATAATTCGAGCGCATTTTTTGTGGTTAACCGTTTATTTAACTATGTGTTGTAATGAAAATCTTTTGTGGTTACTATTTCCAAAAATATAAAATATATTCTAAATTAATAAATTAATCAACTCATTTTAAAATTTTATATGCAACATAGGTACATATAATAGAACAAAAGATAAAAAATAAGTAATAAGAATGAATAAATCGAGAATAAAATAAAATATATAAAGTCACGAAAAAAATAAAATATTAGATTAATACCTAAACTATAATTGTTTGAATTAAAAATTGCAATTGAAAATATCAAAAAGAAAAATAATGAAATTGAAAGATACATAGAGTCATGGAGAGCTATATAAAAAAAAATTGGAGAATTTAAAATTTACTTTTTGATGAAGAGAAGATGACCATTAGACAAGTAATAGAAAAAGAAGGTTGAAAATATAAAAATAAGAAGAGGGTTTAAGAGAATAAAGAATTGATGGTACAATAATGAAATTTGATTAGGTTAAATAATAGTCAAAATGATAAAAAAAATAAAAAATAAATTTAAAACTTTAACTAATTGAATTTATTTTATTTGTAGTGGGGTCATTTAAAATTTGAAGTGGGGGCATATTATATATAACTATATCTTTTAAAACAAAAATTAAAAACATCATGGGGCAAGTGCCCCCTCATTTGTATGCTTGGGTCCGTCCCTGTCTACGTATGAATAGAAATAATCATCTGCTAACATAGTGAAATGAACATCTATATTATTCGTCATTGACCACAATGTATAACACTTTTGGGTTAAATTTCTCCTTAATCACATATTCATGATACTAACGGCATATGTTTTATAATTGAAAAAATTTACACTTTGTGATAAATTTACATTATGGAATATGACATAATTAAGTAGGACTTAGTAATGTTATAGCATGTCTATTATAACTTAATCATTTATATCTAATTGCAACAACTCCAAGCATACTTGAATTCAGTGAATGATAAACTAAATCCAACTCAACAATATGATCACGTTGCGTATCATCAGTTTTTAGCTCAGTCACTTCCACAACCTACAATCGAACACAAATAAAAAAAATCAACCAAAGGAATTAAGTGATATATGGTACTATGATCAATAACCTAAAATAGAAACATCACTTATTATTGAAAACACATTGTAAAATCACAAAAAGAAGATATACACACATAAGTGAGAGTGATGATGCATGTGATCATTTATGTTCAAAACCAACATGAATAAACCATTTCATTCAAATCACTCAATAAAACAAGTATGCACTTCTTAAAAATATACCAAACAATTGATAACATCTGAATTTTTAACCAAATTGGTGTTTTGATAAAAAATCACAAACAAGTACATAACAAAATTCAAGCTCAAACATCATTAGAAATCACATAAAACTGTACAATTGTAAATTATAATGCCTCATGAGAATAGATTTTAAGTCAAATGCTGGCCATACATAAGAATTAAACAAAAAGATTTCATTTAGACATTTCATCGAGCATATGGTGTGCATCATGTGTAAACAGAGCATTCAGTTCAATGGAAGCAGCAATCAACCCATAAAATTCAGCCAACAAACACATTCAATCTAGCAACAGATATTAACTAGTCCTAAGCCTAATCTATATGCAGAAACAAGAATTAAAAGCAATGAAATAAATAAAATAGAAAGAACCGGGGACAAGGAAAGGGATGGAACCTGCGTTGATGAAGGAGAGAAAGAAGAACGGGGGCAGTGATGGTGTCGCAGCGGCACAGAACTTAGCCGCTGCTGG
>NC_029794.2:108316099-108320168 GCF_000816755.2 Arachis ipaensis | reverse complement strand
CTAACATTTTATACAATATAAAAAATCTAATTACAAAATTAAAAACAGTGTATAGACTTAATTGAAAAGAAAAAAAATATAAAATCTAATTAAAATTTTGATAAAATTATAGAAACGAACTGAATAATTAAATTTTTATTTTATTAAGATATTAAACATTAATGTGACATATCTTGTTGTTAATACCTGATCCAAAAACATAAGTCAAGCCCAAAAGCATACAAAAGCTCAAATAGACATTTACCGTACAACCGATGAGAGGTCGGATGAGAACGTTACCCGATGACAACTCCCCTTTAAGGAGTTATAACTTCTCCTAACATCTCTCATTCACTTCTAGAAGAGAGATCACAACAATCTTAAGATAAAGAAACGGTTATCCACCACCAAAAGTGAAACTATTTCAACGGTCGTTATTGACTCATTCCCTATAAATACACTGATGCTCTCAGATATAACTAAGTTCCAATACACTTAAACCTGCTAAAATCTATGCTGACTTAAGCATCGGAGTGTTTTGCAAGTACCACCCCCCATCTTCTCACAAATAACTCAGACAGGCGGCCTCTCGGCATCACAAGTCAGACGCTGCCTTCACAAGGGACCTGGACCTCACGTTCAAGCTCAAATCGATGTTTCAGATAATCCTTGGAATACTTGACTTATCAGTATTTAAGTTTGTCATGTTAATACTTCACAAAATACATTAATAATAATA
The DNA here is from genome assembly GCF_000816755.2 of Arachis ipaensis. Classification (NCBI taxonomy): domain Eukaryota; kingdom Viridiplantae; phylum Streptophyta; class Magnoliopsida; order Fabales; family Fabaceae; genus Arachis; species Arachis ipaensis. The sequence goes on along the minus strand of NC_029794.2, from coordinate 108,319,450 downwards.
ATAATAATATATATATATATATAAGAACTTCATTAAAAAACAAATATTTTATGTGGATAAAAACTATTTAAGAAATTCATGTAAGTAATCAAAGGATAACATTATTTATGTAGTAAATTGATATCACACAAATTTTAGAGACTAAATAAATATCATATTTTAAGGAACAAATAATTAGTATTTTTTTACTAAATACATTGTTTATAGTGATAGACTAAACACCCCAAAAGCAATAATTATAGTAAAAGCAATTATATTCTTTTATCAACTTCTAATATAATTTTCCCCAAAATTTTTAACCGATTTAAGCATCACTTCTTCACTTTTGAAAATTTCTCTATAACTTAGTTTGCTGAAAGCATATCCACAAAGGAAGAAACTAATTAATAAAGAGAAAATAATTAGTAGTGACCTGATTGAACTAAGAGACTAAAGACTAAAGAGTACTAAACAGGTTGAGAACATTGTAAGTAAAGGAAGGATATAAAATCATAAGGGTCATCCTATGGTGCTAAAAACAAATTTTTTCTGTCGGTGCTGAAATTGCGTGGCATGGTGAAAGAGAGGATGCATGGTACTGTTATCTCCAAAGTGTCGACAGTTTCTACGCCAAGGTTGATGGTGATGTATGCTGAAAAATAGGATAAGAGGATAATAATCTTTTGTTAATGATGCCAGTTATGGTACTGGGCCTATTTTTGAGGACCCAATATATGTTTGATCTCATTATTTTTTGTTATGTTATGGAACAAAAATAAGGTAAACGTCACCGTTTTTCACTCACCGAACCTGCAATCCCTGATCTTACTCAATCGCGCAAGCCCTAGGTCCTCATCGATCTCCTCTCCGTCTCTCACACAGACACAGTCCAGGGAGGAGGGCTGCATCTCAAGTCTCAATCTCATCGAGCTCAATCTGAAGCCATCGCCTCGTGCCGCTGCCGTCGTCGTTCCTTCGACAGCCACCGCCTCATGCTCGCTCACTTCGCCTTCATCACGCAGCAGTCATCGCAACATTCGAAGCCTCCGTCGCGCAACCTACGAAGCCTCCATTGCGTAGCAGGCATCGCAACCTTCGAAGCCACCTTCCGTGGAAGTCACTCACCATTGCAAGTTCCTGGAACAAGGTTGGAGATTCGAGTAGCCCTTCCCGTCGCGAAGTCATTCGTGGAAATCGTAGCCACCGCCACCACTCCTTGTTGTCGCGCACTGTGTTCCCACCGGTGCCAGCCCTGTTTGACCCTTCCACCCCAGCCGCTGGCTTTGTCGCTGCCAGGTCTGCATTCTTCCTTGTCTTCTACTAACCCTAGGTATAAATCTAATTTTTTGTAATAATAATTGTCGAAGCATGATTAATTGTTGGTGGTAAACGTTGCTATTGATTGTTTGAAGCATGAATCCGAGCACAGGCTGTGATAGCTTCAGATAGTTGGACTACGGAGTTTTTTGGTGGATCCCAAGAATCAGTATTTTTCTCCCCGATATTGCTGTGGTAGACAATGATGTGGTAGTCTTTACTAATCTGTTCAATATAGATAAATTCAATATATTTAAACAAATATTGTTCAAGAGCGTTGATTAATTCTTTGGTGCTGGTTGTAGATTAATTTTTTGTTGCTGATTGCTTAAAGCATTATTAACTATTAAGTGATCAATTGTTGAAACTAATTTCTTGAAGCATGATTAAATGATTAATTTTTTGGTTCTGACTGCTTGAAGCATTGTTAAATGATTAATTATTAAAGCTGATTGCTTGAAGCATGATTAATTGTTATAGTAGTGCCTTAATATATATATATAATTTAGCTAGGTTCTTGTTTTGCACTTAGCAGAGGATGAGTTTGTTCTATCAGAAAAAGGCATGTCTGGTGACCAAAGATGGGGTATCCATAAAAGTGGAAAAATAGGCCTTTCATACAACAAGATGATTTTTTGCATCTGAAACTATATATATTAATGTACTAAGATATATCTTTAAGTGATGAATTTTTTGGTGCTGATTGCTTGAAGCATTGTTAAATGATTAATTGTTAAAGTTGATTGCTTGAACAAAATTAGTGTAGGACGCAATTATAAAGTGAATTGACCATCTAATTTGTGTACTCCGAATTTTTAAAATTTTTTTAACACATGTTCGAGATTTAAGTATGTATTTCTACAAAAATACATTAAAAATTTAATTTTCATACAATTTGTTACAAACATGATTAAAAAAATAAAATATTATTATTCATAAAATTTGGTCATTTTTTGTGGAGTACATATTTTTTTTCTAATTTTTTTGGTTAACAACTAATAACACTTTTTACAAACCACAAGAAACTATATACTCATAAGCAAATTAACAAATTTCAAAAATAACAATATCTCATTTTTTTTTGGAATATCGTTGTAAAAAATAGCATCAACATTCAATTTCTGAGGCATTTTTTGAAAAATATATATAATGACCGTTGGTATTGTTGTTATGTTTTCAAATTATTTAAACGCATTTATCTCGAGGGTAAAATTCAGATGCATTTCAGCCAGCGTTTAAATAATTCGAGCGCATTTTTTGTGGTTAACCGTTTATTTAATTGTAATGTGTAATGAAAATCTTTTGTGGTTACTATTTCCAAAAATATAAAATATATTCTAAATTAATAAATTAATCAACTCATTTTAATATGCAACTAAATAAAATTGGAAGAATTGGAAGATATACTGAGCTAAGTAAACAAATGTGGTGGATTTAGAATTTACCTTCAGAAGAAACGAAGATGACTACTACACAAAGAATAACAACAGAAGGCTAAAAACGTAAAAATTAGAGATTTCAACAAGTGACGAATGAATTATTTTAGAATAGAATAAAATACACAAAGTCATCGAGAGAGTAAAGCATTAGATTTATAAGTAAAGTACGATTGTTTGAATTAAAATTGGTAATCGAAAAAATAAAAAAGAGAAACAATAAAATTGGAAGATATACTGAGCTAAGTAAACAAATGTGGTGGATTTAGAATTTACCTTCAGAAGAAACGAAGATGACTACTACACAAAGAATAACAACAGAAGGCTAAAAACGTAAAAATTAGAGATTTCAAGGAAATAAACAAGTGACGACATAAAAATTAAATTCTATTAGTTTAAATAATGGTCGTAAATTTAAAACTTTGTCCGATTGAATGATATTGATTTCTAATGGAGTCATTTAAAGTTTGAAGCGAGTACACATGTAATATAAAACTATTTTTTATTGGAGAAACGAAAACTTAAAAACACACCGGGCAAGTGCCGTACCATAGTGTTATTAAAACGGGACCAGATTGGTCGGTTCGACTAAAAAACTCGTAAATCGGACCTTACACCG
>NC_029794.2:108313380-108315357 GCF_000816755.2 Arachis ipaensis | reverse complement strand
TATGTATTTCACATTTTAATTTTATATTTTTTACTATTTTTAATTTTTAGTTATGTAGTACCGAGTCAATGGCTCAGTGAGCTGCTGGTTAAACCAACGAGCCAGTGACCAAATAATCTGATTGGTTCGATCTCCAGTTCGATTCTAACAACTATGCCCCCGTCATTACTATTACTCGGTTCCTGCCAGTTCAAATCCTATTTCGTATCCATCCAACTATGGTTGCATGAAGCTTTTCTCATATCCCCAACTGATTTTCATGTAGGACGGACGGAAACCGTTGATAACGAGAAGCCAACAATCGGGACCAACAAACACTTTATCCAACACAAATCTCTCAGCCCATTACCTTAATTATTTTTTATCAACATCTAACAAAGTCCCATAAACACATATCGCAACAAATCAACCTCCGCTCCACCCGCTGCTGCAGCAGAAGTAGTCTCCGTGTGGATCTCGCTCACTAACACGCGTCGCACTCCCCTACGACCATCTAATTTCATTACATGCAGAAAAAAAATTCCCTTTCAGCACCAAAGTATTGGCCTTAGGAGAAACTCTACTATAGTATCATGTAAGAATAGAAAATGTCCAAATAAACTAGGTCGATACTAAGGGGCTGAAACGAAATTTTTTAGGATTTAGGATGCAAAAGGTAGTTTTACAAAAAATTATTACTGCATATTGTAATGAACGAGAGAAATAAAATACGCTGGTAAAAAAGTACTTCAAAACAACTTACACACAAACATAACATTCTTTGGACACATGTGGAATCGAAAAATGTAGCGTTTAAATGATAAAGCTTTATGAAAAAATTATCAATCATTTTAGGCCTCATTTGTCAAAAAGCTTTTCCACTACAACTCCCCATAACGGAGCAGATAGCTGTTATTCTTTGGATTCTCTCCACCGGTTTTTAGGGTTGGAAGTGACTCAAGCCAGCTCATGAGCCACCTCCAGCTCGACTCATTAGTTAGCTCCATAACTTAAACTCGTGGGCTCCTCAGCCAAGCTTGCTCCATAAGATAAATAATATATAAATTTATTCTTTTTTAAATGTCTTTAAAATATATAACTTATAATTTATTCATATAGAATTATCGGTTAACTTCTTATTATATATTTGAGCCAGCTCGTGAGTTTGAGTCAGCTTCTGAGCTTTCGGTGGGTCGACTTTCAGTTTAAGAATTCGGCTTCATTGTTAACGACTCTAGCTGTCAGCCAAGCTCAATTTTCGTGAGCCAAGCTTGGACTTGATCAACCTCAGCTTACAAACGCTCACTTCCCGCCCTATTGGTGTTAAACAACAAAAAGAACAACTTAAAAAGAGTTCAAAATTTTCTTTCTATAACTACGTGACCTTAACATCAACCATTATTCACAAACTATTATTTATTCTTAAAACAAAGTAATAATTAATTAAATATTACTTAACTGAAAATTAAATAATATCCCATTTAAATTATAAAACAAATTCTTTTATGCAAATATCAAAATTTAAAATTTTATAACTTGAATATTTTTAAATACTTTTAAAATTAAAAAATATAAAATCTAATTATTTTTAAATTTTTAATGATTTTTCTAAAAATAAAGTATATTTCTTATCCCAAAAATTTGATAAAAATTTTAAAAATATCCCTAAATTTTATTTTATTTCAATTAGCAGCTGTATGTATTTAATCATACACATCCCATTGTTCAGTATTCAGCGAAACAAAAAATATAATACTCCTATGGCAAACAATCAAAATTCACCTTAGATAATGCCACAATGGATGAGCCATTGCCACCCGGTTTTTTTTTACATCTTTATTTTTCGGACATCATTAATTTAAAAATAATAAAAATATGCTTTTTTTATTTAAAAGATTAGTTTATCCAAATTAAATAAAATTGTTGACTTAAATTATATCTATTAAATTTTAAATTAAATTTTTTATAAATATAAATTAATTAAAAAATAAAAATAAA
>NC_029794.2:108308920-108313339 GCF_000816755.2 Arachis ipaensis | reverse complement strand
ATTATAGTTCATACCCTACCACACACTTGCTTCTCGTGTTTTTTTTGTCATTATTTTTTTTTTTTGGGTAATAATTTTTTTGTTATTGTTACTATTATTCCTTAGGACCATATCATATTTTATTCTTCCTGCACAACATTATTGGCATCATATCGTTTCGATCACACAGCATTTAAACCATACCAACAAAACTAAAACCGAACACTATAGACCAAAAAATTTTTTCGGAACAACGAACAAAAAAGCCCAAAAGATTACTCATAGAATTACCAATTAATCATCCATCAACACTACCGACAATTTCGTGGACAATTTCTACAAATTCTGTGTATGGAGCAGCACTTTGTAGAATGATTGGCAGCATCACAACACGCGTCAATCCCTTCGCGTATCCACATGATTTCAGCAGCTGAGAAAAAAATTTTCCTTCAGCACAGTAGCATTGGCCAAATCAAAAGTCATAACATATGCTAAATTGTTGATTAAGATCAGATCAGAAGTTCACTATTTTTTTTTTGGAACAAGAAAGCTCAACACCATAAGTGGAGCTAGGGCTGGCAATATATACCCTATCCGCGGGTATCCAACCCGGACCAACCCGTTCGAGTAGGGTAGGGTAGGGTACGAATTTGTCTGTGGGTAGGGTAGGGTACGGGTTTAGGGTATACCCTACCCGCATCTCTAATATATATATATATATATATATATAGTGAAGAAAGTGAGTGTTGAACTCACAATCTTCCTTTTATAAAAACTTGAAATAACCACTAAGCTAGTTGATGATCATATTATTTGTAATTTTATGTTAGATTTTTTTAAGATTTTATTGTTTTGAATTTTAATTTGAACTTAGTTTTTTATTTTTTATTTTATTAATATGTATAAAATTTGGAATAGTTGAATTTTATATTTGTTTGAAAATTTTTTATTTTTTTACGGGTAGGATCGAGTAGGGTAGGGTTTAGAACTTTAGGGTGCGGGTAGGGTTAAGGTTGCGAGATTCTCAACCCACGAGTAGGGTAGGGTAGAATTTGAAGAAAGTTTTCAACCCGCGGATAGGGTTAGGGTAGAGTCCAAACCCTACCCTACCCTACCCATTGTCAGCCCTAAGTGGAGTAAGAATAACAACAAGCAAATAGAAAAGTTAAAAAAGAAAAAAATAATTACAAAGAAACTCGTCAACTATTTTTTGTGCTCCTCCTTCTTATAGTGTACTCCTGATTTTGTACTCCTAATTTTGTACTCGTGAAAACATCTTCAACCACTCCAATCTTATTAAAACTCTGTCAATCCAATTGTAAGATCGCTAAGCAAAAGTCCACCAGTTGCATATCTTCTTTTATTAATTTTTACTAAAACTCTGTTAATCTGACAGCATCCTTTCTCCCCTCTACCTGCACAATCTCGTTGAAGTCTCCCATAAAAGCTGACATAACTCTGCAATATAACTCAATTTCTCCCACACAACAAATTTCTCTTCTCTTGTATGAACTCCATACACCACAAAAAGCATAATTAAAATTATTTTTAGTAAGACCCTTCAACACACAACCAAAACTCCCCTTTATAACAACTACTCATTTTAAACATTATTTCATCCCAAATTAATAGTAAACCACTTGAGGCACCCTCCAACTCAACATATTTTCATCCCGCAGTATCACTCTCCCGAATTCTTATTACATCAAATTTCGTCACTACCCGTCACTTAATCTCAAACAAGTCCAATGTATTCAATTTAAATTTTTTCTTGAGGTTTTTGACCATGCTCAATTTTTCATCACCCATTAACCCCCTACCATTCCAAGAATAAATTATTTTAATAAATTATTACACACTTTTTTTTTATTTTTGGGCCTGCAGCGTCTTGCTTTCTCTTTCTGTTTTGCCAATCTTCTTTTCTGAGCAATTTCTTCATTCTGTGCTTGGAGAATAGCCATAATATCATCTTTTTCATTGTATAAAATTGCACCTGATTTCAACGCTAGGTCCTAAGTTTTTCTATTTTCAAGCATCTGCTCCTCCAAAATATTATTTCTGTTTCCCTTCCTTCCTTCATTCTTATCCGAACCACCATCATCAACCACTCTCTTCCCAACTACTTCTTCATCATGTTCCGATAGCTCTCTCTGTCTCTTTGTCAATGTTGTTCCCTTTGTGCGAAAACCCATGCCACTATTATTCACAATGTCATCCCTATCACGCATGTCTTTATCAACGTCTTCTGCACCACCATCATCAACATACACACCCGACCCACCAGTCCCTCCATTCAATGTCACTACCCGGAGAGTAGCGGCTTGGTTTTCCACCATCAACTCTTCCTCGATCTCATGACCCAACATAGGTGGCGTCAGGGTTGCGCATTTTCCTTGCCACATTGAACCTCCTTTACCGTGGCCAGTCTTTGGCTTTCCTCCTTCAACAACGATTCGGTCTCCCTCGATTTTCTCCGCGCCGGTTTCTAGCGCAAGTTTTGTAGATGCAGCTTCCTGCACACTTGTCGTAGACCCTTCTCTAGCGTGCCCATCCCTATTGTGAAAACCGTGCTCTATTTCCATCAAGCCTGACTCAGATTCTAGACCCAACCCAACATCACCGACCCGGTTGATTGAGGAAGTCGGGTCCAAAGATCTTTCTCTATCTTTTTTGGACATCTTTAAATTGTTGGGCCTAGCACCAAGCCTACAAAGAACCTTCTTTTTCTTATTCCTTTTGCCCTTCTTTCTAATCCATTAAAGTTACCTTCATAAATCCATGTTACTGTATCTTCAGAATCAGCTTCATAATTAATATGATCACATCACACACAATCCGCTCTCCTTTCAATTCCTTCATAAATTGGTTGATATGTTACCATTTTTACCTGATTTTGTTTTGAATGATCATTAATCCACTCATTTAAAATAATTTCAGGAACTACCAACATGCCCTTATCTTCTCCATCTTCCCTCAGCTCCCCCATCACCACATCGGCAGCCTGGTCATTGAAAATCGCCGATTTTGTAGTCTGTGCACTCCTTAAGCTCGTACACATACACTCCCTTTTCGCAACTGTTCTTCGTTGTTCACAACTATAGTCACTTTTTTCATTAGCTTCTTCATAACAATTCAATCCAAAAGCCTCCCGTCCCACTTCTTTCACTAGCACATCAAATCCACTGATACCTATTGTGATAAGGACCCATTCATTGATCATATCCATGATACAAGTATCAATTTGCACTCGTCAAATACTAAGGCTGCGTTTGTTTCTAAGAACAGGACATGACAAGACACTGAGAACAAGACAGGACAAGACACTGATGGACAGAGACACAATTTTGTATTCTTGTATTCTATTTGGTGATAAACTAGAACAAATTATGAAAATTTAATTTATTCTCATTTTTTTTCATTTAAAAAATTTGAGATGAAAAATATAACAATAAAAAATATAATTATAAAAAATTAACAAGAATAATGAAAGAAAAAATAAAAAATAAGTTGTGTCCCTTATTAGTGTCTTCGTGTCCTTCCTGTCAGAATGGACACAAAATACACTAATTCAGTGTCTCTAGACACATTGTCTCTGTCTATGTCTCCTCTGCTAAACACGATTTTGTGTCTCAGTGTCCTGTCTCTGTAAACAAATGTAGCCTTAGGCATGGACACAAAATCATGTTTGTCAGAAGAGGCATGGACAGAGACAATGTGTCAAAGACACTGAATTAGTGTATTTTGTGTCCATCCTGACAGGAAGGACACGGAGACACTAATAAGGGACACAACTTATTTTTCATTTTTTTTATTATTCTTGTTAATTTTTCATAATTATATCTTTTATTATTATATTTTTCATCTCAAATTTTTTGAATGAAAAAAATGAGAATAAATTAGATTTTTATAGTTTGTTCTAGTCTATTACCAAACAAAATACAAGAACACAAAAATTTGTGTCTCTGTCCATTAGTGTCTTGTCCTATCTTATTTTTAGTGTCTTGTCCTATCTTATTCTGAGAAACAAATGCAGCCTATGGAATGTCAATAGTTTTGGCTTGAACAACAAGATAATATTACAAGAAACTATTATTTAATTAGCTCCTGTTGTTAGTTAGTAGGTGAGATCTTTTAATTATAGATAGTTAGTTCTATAATAATATGGAGAAAAATTGAAAGATGAGTATAATTTATTATTTTTTTTTAGCATTTTTAATTATCAATTCAATTTTTTTAGTTTAACAATTTAACAATATATTTTTAATTTATATTTTTAAATATTATTGATTAACTATAGGTAAAAACTAATAAATTCTATTAAACCGCTTTTAGTATTGTTTAATAATATAAAATAATTAATCAACTTGAATTGATCGAGTGAGTGGACAACTCACTTATCCCCAAGGAAGGACCTACATGTAATGAAGAGGGGCACTTTGC
>NC_029794.2:108263114-108306509 GCF_000816755.2 Arachis ipaensis | reverse complement strand
TTGTTTTTATTATTTTGAATATTATACTGTATGTGTGAAATTATTTTTTTATTATTTTAAATACTATAATAAGTGATTGTGTGTATATTTCTAGTTTTTATCAATATATATAGATAGTTATAATTTAAAATTTTAAATGTATCTAAACCAATTTGGGTTGGTCAGTGATTAGCTTTGTCGTCTGCTTAAGCAAGTGTTGTGAATTCAAATTTTATCTCGTATATGTAGCAACTCATTAGCCAATTGTAAACCTCTTAAATAAAATTCAAATTCATAACGAATTAGTTTTTAATTTGTTGGATATTGTGAAAATCCAAAAAAGTATATCCATTTACCTAAATTTTATTATATTTTTTTTCGCCCCAAAATTTTAAATATAGAAATTTAAATACCATACAATTATCCATTGGTTAATAACAGTTTAAATTTGCAACGAATTTTCCTGGTTTGAAGTAGATGCCATATGAAAAAAAGAGTTTTAATTTATCACCAAAATAATCTTAATTATTGGCTTGGCTGCTCCGGCAGGATTACTTATAATAAAAGAGTATATATGATGTTTTAATCAAAATAGAGTAAAATATCATTTTTTTCTTTAATGTTTGGGATAAATTCTAAAATTATCTTTAATGTTTAAATCGTCCTATTTAAGTCTCTAATATTTCAACATTGACTCAATGTTGTTCTACTGTTAGGGATTTGTTAACAAAATTGACGACGGGACAAAATTAAGACGATCTTAAAATGTTAGGGACTTAAATAGGACGAAAACGTTGGGGACAAAAACGATACATAGAAATAAATTTTAGTTTTATCCTTCAATAATATCAATCTTTTACGGTACATAGTTATTCAATTATTTTTAATCACATCTAAGTAAATTACACTTAATAACATTACTCTCATTCTAAATAAATTTATTTTTTTATAATTTTACTCTTAAAGATTTTTACTCATCGTGAAATATTTGTAGAAGGATTAAATATTCGTAAAAGGGCTGGGGACTAGAATCACATTACTTTATCGTATATGTATCATTTTTTTCCCACAAGTTTATGTATTAGTCATTCTACAAACATTTCATGATGAGTAAAAATCTTTAAAAGTAAAATTATATAAAAAAAATTATTTAAAATAAAAGTAATGTGATTAAGTGTAATTTACTTAGATGTGACTAAAAAATAATTGAATAACTATGTACCGTAAAAAATTGATATTATTGAAGGATAAAACTAAAATTTATTTCTATGTATTGTGTTTGTTCCCAACGTTTTCTTCTTATTTAAGTCCCTAACGTTTCAAAATTGTTTCAATTTTGTCCTGCCGTCAATTCTGTTAACAGTTCTCTAACGACGGCAAGACAACATTGAGTCAATTTTAAAACGTTAGGGACTTAAATAGGACAATTTAAACGTTAGGAACAATTTTAAAATTTATCCCAAATGTTGAGAACAAAAACGATACTTTACTCTAATATAAACGATACTTTACTCTAATAAATAAAATGTAGCTTCTGGCAATGGAGAAAAAAAAGGAGTTTAATTTGAACTCGAATAATAACATATACTCAACAATGAAGTCAAGCACCAAGAAGATTGTATTGTTCCTAATCGTTTTTTTCAGATTTCCATGGACAACATGATTTCATTATTGCTGAATGTTCATGGTGGTTATCGTCTATAAATATTTTAATTGGAACCATGTTAAATCATTATGCAGTTTTTGGGTAACCAACTTAATTAAACTCCATAAAATAACTTAAACAATAAATGACTCTGTTAAAAGTAACTTATAAATAAGTTATTTTGTGTTTGGATTTTTAACTCTAAAAGTGCTTATTTTATAGAAATGTAATGAAAAATAAAAGCATTATGAGAAAAGTCATTTTTTTAATTTCTCTATAAACTCCAAAATAGCTTCTTAGAAAGTTGCAATTTAGTTTTGAAAATTGCACCAGACATTAATACTACTACCTTTTATAAGTCAAAAGTTAAAAAAAAAAGCTACTTCTAGAATTTCCAAACGGGCCTTACATGTTAAATTATAAATAGTTGTTTGGGATTAGGACTAAGAATCAGTGAACCAACAAGACCTAAACTAAAACTAAAACAGTTATAACTAAATTCAAAATACAATGTTTTCACAACCACAAATAATGAAGAACCAAAGTCAAAGAGAACACCTGAAAATTTGGGGACCTATTATACCATGCAACTTATATGCCATATGAGATATCTTCTTTCTTCCAAGTTCATCCATGTTCGCCAATATCAGATTCTTCAACTCAAGCAGAGACTTTTGATGATCAGTATCAACATTCATCAAAAAAAGGTCCCAACTTTGAAAGGTTGCACCACCTACAGTGTCTTTTATATTTCCATTGAGATGAACAAGTACAAACATGTCTGAACAAGCCATCTGTAACTCAAGATCTTTTCCAATTTTGGATGATTGTGTGTGGCTTGAATGAGGGAATGAGGCCTGCTTCAGATTTTATAATAATTTGATGAAGTAAATTCCAACCACAAACCCATGGAACTTTTACCTAACTGCCCTAATAGAAGAATGCAATTCGATCATTTCTACTAATTTTGCACAAAAAAGTTTTTTTTTTTTTTTTTAAATTCAATAATAACAATCTATTGAGTTGATGCACAACTTGTTTTACTAAAATACCTTTTATTATATATAATCCATAAAAAATATATTTTTTTGGCTATTTTCAAGACATGAACCAAGACCCCTTAGTTAAGTTATAAACAGGTTTCATCTCAACTAATTTCAAAATTTATTATTTTTCAAAAACGTGCCTATTGATATACTAGTAATAGCATGTCTAACATAGAGATATTTGATTAATACGCAAAAGAGCCTAAGTGTCACTGAGAAAATTCATCGAACACATAGAGAGCATAATACCCAGTTGCAAAACTCGAACCAGGTTGAGTGAAAATCAAAATGGGAAATGACAATAGCAACATGAATGGAGTGAGTAGTCGCAACTAACCTGTGTAAGTAATAATGTGAGGAACCGATGGAAACTTTCGAAGAGCTCAAATTCGCAGAAACCACAAAGAAGGAAGAAGCCACAGTGCTACACAAAGCTTCAAACCTAACTTCATAGCTAAGAAGGACACACACACACACTCTCTCTCTCTCTCCGATGAAGCTTTAATCTTGTTGGGATTGGAGCCTCATTTCGTTTCATCTTACAACGAAATGAGTTCGGTTTTTTCCGTACAGAGCTGTAAATTGGAGCCATTTCTTTGAACTTGTGTTGTTTAGGGCGCGCAATGAAAAACGATCAGCACCAAAGCAATAATAAGACCATTTTGTGGGACTTTTTTTGGTCACCCATTTTGTGGGCCTTATTTGCGATTCTTAGGCCTATGTTCTCATTCCAAAAGCCCAGTAGTAAAGAGCTAATAATCCAATATTATCGAAATATCAAGTTTTAACGAAAAAGCTATATTATGAGTTTTAGGAGATTAATACTTAAAAAAAACCTCACATATGAAACTAAACACCTTAAAAATAGTTTTGTAAGATTTTAAACTTTTTTATAAATAGCTAGCTTTTATAATCATTATATTTACTATTCTATATTTTTTTAAGATTTAGCTAATATAGGAGTAGTAAATAATTTTAAATATTTTTTTAATAAATACAAAACAAATGAATTAAAATTCTAAATTTTTGTATTTTTAATAAAAAATCGTACTCGTTAACACAAGAAAGAACCGAGAGAATCTGTTAAACTCGAAAAATATTATAAACTGATTAAACTCAACAAAAGAAGAAGGTCGATGCCATGCTTTTGCATCTTCTCTGTGTGAACGCCACTGTTCAATACTTCGCGTGTTTTGGTGTTGGTTCTTGTTGAAAGGAATTCTTCACTTCTCTCCTTTGATCCGTTTTCTCCTTTTTTCTGTTCTATTTTTTTCCTTTTTTATTCTTTTTCCTATTTTGGTCCGTTGTTATCTTACTCGTTGTAGCTAATACCCTATTTTATCATGGTTCTGAAAATCGGATCGAACCGGCCAATCAAACTGGTTCAACCAGGACCCGACAATAAAAACGGTCCAGTCCACTATTTATAACTGCGAGAGAGAAAATTGCTTGAAAACTGTTGAACCAGTCGATTGGACCGGATCGGTAGCTGACCGGTTCGAATAAAACGACATCGTTTTGTTTATTTGGAAAAAAAAAACAAGCAGAACCATTCATGAACCAAACCCCCCTCTCTTTCTTCCCCCAATCATTTGTGCACTCCCTAGAGACCTCTAAAGCAAAGCAAAACCCTAGCCCTTCATCGCCGCCGCCGTCCCCAGGTCCTCAGCGCTGCCGTTGCTTCCTCTTTCCCGTGTCGTTTTCATCTTCCTCTTCCCCAGGTAGCTCGGCACGTCGTTTTCATCTTCGCTGGCTTCTCGGCACGGAATCCAGGTTAGTGGCCCTGCTTTCATTCTTCGCCTCCGCTTCTTCCTTTTAATTTCTAAATGTTCGGTCTTCTTCTTCGTTTGAAGTTCTGAAATTGTTGTTCAATTTTTGTTCCATTTTTCTTGTAATGTTTTGTAAATTGTAATTGCCTGCTGCTGATGGATCTGTATTGTATTTGCTGGTTGCTAACGACTGTCAAATTTTTTTCAAATTTATTGATGGCTTGATGGCTCTGTTAGTCTGTTGCTTTCAATTCTTTGCTCTGTTACTGATGGCTCTATGACTCGATGACTCTGTTAGTTGATGATGGCTCTTAATTTTTTTGTTCAAATTTACTGATGGCTTTGTTTGTAGTTGCTGGTTTTGCTTTAGTGTTTTGGAATGTTTTATAATGTGCTAATGTTTGTAATTGCTGGTTTTGTTTGTAATTGATGGGTGAAGGTTTAGTGTTTTGTGATTATTGGTTAATGTTTTGGTTTAGTGTTCTCTCTTTTTCAGATTTTTCTTCAGACTGTATTTTTGCATGTTGCTAAATTGGTAATCAATAAATTTGTCTTTTTGCTCTAAATCGGAACTTTACTAAGATTTGTTAAATTTGTTGCTGTAACTTGAATTTGTTGCTGACCAGTCACAGAATCAAAACAGAATGCTCAGTCAGTGCTTGATTGATTGGCTTTGCTCACTGATTATATTTGATGTAATGCTTTGAAAATCGAACTGGACCGACCGGTCAAACCGGTCTGACTGCGAACCAATAACTTAGGCGGTTTGATTTATTAGCAAAAACCGTTGTTCTGGAAACCGGATACAAACCGCTGAACCGGCCGGTCAAATTGCACGTTTGGCTCCCTTCTCCAACTCCTTCCTTAGTAATCAGCAAAATGCCCTAGCCTCCACCAAAGAAAGCAAACCCTAGCCTCCACCAATCTTGTCGCCGTCTGTCGGAGTGAGAGACTGCTGCTGCCGCCTCCGTCGCACTCAAGAACTTCCGTCTTCGTGCTATCGGCGTTCGTTACTTCGCTCTCACCATCCCCTGTTCGCTCTCCATCCCCTTTTCGCTCTCATCAGTCGCCTGTTCGCCGTCGTCCGTTGCGCTCAACCGCTCTCCGTCGTCCGTCGAAGGTCAATGCTCACTGCTAGTGCTTGTTCTTCGTGTTTTTTTTATTGTCTGTTCAGAAACCAAACCCTCTTCATGCCTGTTCTTCGATGGTTAGTGATCGTCGTTTTTTAATACTCACTGTTGGTGTTTTGTTTTTCATTGATTGATGATTATTGATTAAGTGATGTGTTGCTGTTTTGTTTTTTTACTTTGTGCTCGAGTTAATTGGATGCTCTGTCAGTGCTTAGTGCTTGTTCTTGGTTGATTGGCTTTGCTCACTACTCTGGCTTGTTCTAGCCTATTCTTGATTAATTAACTCTGTTACTGGCTTATTGATTGATGCTAAATTGGTACAGATAAACTGTTACTGGCTTGTTCTTGGCTTTTTTGTCTGTTGTTAAATTTTGTTAAAGTTTCTTGATTTTGTGCTCATTACCTCATTCAGTGCTTTTTTTTTTTTTGTTAATCATTGTGCTGAGCTTGTTAATCATTGGCTTATTGATTGATGCTAAATTGGTACTGATAAACTGTTACTGGCTTGTTCTTGGCTTTTTTTTATCTGTTGTTAAATTTTGTTAAAGTTTCTTGATTTTGTGCTCATTACCTCATTTAGGACTTTTTTTTTGTTGTTAATCATTGTGCTGAGCTTGTTAAAATTGGGTTAAAAACTTTGTTAATCTTTGTTAAAGCATGTTAATTTTTGTGTTAACCTTGTGAAAACTATGTTAAAAACTTGATTGGCTTTGCTCACTACTCTGGCTTGTTCTAGCCTGTTCTTGATTAATGAACTCTGTTACTGGCTTATTGATTGATGCTAAATTGGTACTGATAAACTGTTATTGGCTTGTTCTTGCTTTTTTTCTGATGTTAGATTTTATTAAAGTTTCTTGATTTTGTGCTCATTACCTCACTCGGTGCTTTTTTTTGTTGTTAATCATTGTGCTGATCCCTGATCTTGTTAAAATTGGGTTAAAATTGATAATCTTTTGGAGTTTGATGTATAATAGGTTGATTTCAAGCTGAGATTTTCTTCTAACAATGATATTGACAACTGGAATAACTTAACAATTGGACTATTCATTTTAGAGAGGAAAAGCATCTACATAATTTTCATATTTTATTGATGAGCATTTGAGCTGTTTATATTTGAAACTTGTAAAACAAATGGAATGTTTTCTATAAAAACCACGAGTAATTTAATGTTCTTCTCACAGTTAGTTTTGCTTTGATTTCATTGAATACATGCATACACCTCAAGCTTGAATATGTTTTGAGCCATAGTATTAAAATGTTTTGAAATTTCTACTTGAAACTTTATTAGGGAGCAGCTCAAAGTTAGGAGTGGAGTAGCTTGCAGCATTGAAAACCATCAGCACAATGAACTGGTGATAGAGGCAGTCATAATAATAAGTAACATGCCAGTAGACATGTTCTGTAATTTTATATTATAGCAATACACATATTCTATAATTTTTATTGTGTTGATGATTTATTGATTGTTTTTTATTGTGTTGATGAGAGTTGTTCTATAATTTATTTATTATTTTATTTTAAAACGGTTTTTCCGATTGAATTACGGTTGGACCAGTGAACCAGTGAGTAAAACGGTTCGATGACCGGTCCGGTTCTCAGAACCTTGATTTGATGATAAATTTTTTAAATTGATAACTTTTAAATATTAAATTTGCACTGCCTATGTTACTGATTCACTGTTCTTTCAGTGCTTTTTGTTGTTAATCATTGTGATGAGCTTTGTTAAAATTTGCACTGCCTATATTACTGATTCACTATTCCTTCAGTGTTTTTGTTGTTGTTAATCATTGTGATGAGCTTTGTTAAAATTTGCACTGCCTATGTTACTGATTCACGGATTCATCCCTCTTGTCATCATCATCGGCATGAACTCCGAACCAAAATCCCAACTCTTTGGATAAAATTGTAACGAAAGCTGATTGGGACTTTTTCTTCTACTTAAGGTATGAATTAGAATGATGAGGCCAAGTTGTGAATGCACAAGTGTCAACGGACTATAATATATATTGAGTTTGTGACATTAGAAGGGTGTAATAATAACAATAATGGAGTCATGTTATTTGAATATTGAGGTTTAACATTTAAACTTTCAGCTTCTCAGCCCTGTTTGATTCTTCTTCTCAGGCAATTGAATCGAATCAACCTGGCCTTCCTTTTCTTTTTCTTTTAGTTGATTCTTAATTTTTCTAATATATGTAGCTTTCTGACTCAAGTGGATCAGATTATGTAGTTTTCTTGATTTGGGATATTTTCGGAGACGCATTAGAAGAGTTATTTTATTATTATGTTTGCTATAAAAATATTCACATGTTGTGTATGCTTGTTATTGTTTCGGTGTTTACATTTTCTTTCCAAGTCACTTGCTATGGTTGTTCTTTGAGTTAAGACTTTGTATGTGTGTGAGAACATGTGATAATGTTGAATGCTGTTGCATCTAATAGGAGTTCTTGGAGTACCCTCATCTTTGGTCCTTTGTAATTTATTTATTATTTTATTTTAAAACGGTTTTCCGGTTGAATCACCGGCTGGACCGGTTGAACCAATGAACCAGTGACTAAAGCGGTTTGATGACCGGTCCGGTTTTCAAAACATTGTATTTTACCATTAATTATCCCCATTCATTTTCCCCTTTGTTCCATTTTTCAACTGGGTACCTGCCCTACAGGTGTTTGATGAATTTACTCAGTGAAACATAAAAAGAGAGAGATTATACTGTATGTTCGAATAACTCTTAAACTTCTGTTGGGTAATCAGAGTTGGGATTGGAATTGCCATTGCCATGGATCCTTCTATTATGAAGCTCCTCGAAGATGACGAGGTTTTCCCCCCCCTTTTTCCTATGGTTTTCTTTTGTTATTTATTTGTTTGGGGTGTTACTGAACCACTATGTTTGAATGTGTACTTCAGGATGAAACAATGCATTCAGGGGTGGATGTTGAAGCCTTCCAAGCTGCACTAAACAGAGACATAGGAGGATCTGCTTCCACTTCTGGTTCAGACCCAGGTACCCCAACTATGCTTTTTAATTCCTAATGTTTTTCTGAGTTGAAATAGTTAAATTCTCTCTGGTTTGTTTGTTTTTGGTCGCTTGTTATGCCATTTGAATACACGGCTGCATAAACAGTGTTTAGACTTTAGATTATTGTTTATGAGCTTGTTTGGTCGAGATTTGGTCAGATTGCAATCAAAATAATTGATTTTGAAAGAGTTGTTTTATGATTGGGGATGGTGTTAGAAAAGTGAGTTTGGATTAATTATTCTGAGCGATAAAAGGAAAATCTATTATACGGATATAAATGTTTGACTATACTCTAGTGTTCATAAATGGGAAGGAACTACACAAATCCTTTAAAATCTGGCTGTAATGTAAGTGCTGTAATTTATCTAAGGGACAATGTACCCCCTAGCCAAAATGATTATTATATATTTTATCAGGTATTTTTCCTCAAGGTGTTCTTTCTGATTTTTGGTATCTAGAAACAATAGTAGAGGCACCACATTTAAAAGATCTCTTGAAGCAGAGATCAAGGAATGCAGTTGAACAAACTAAAAAGTTTCATCAACACAGTGGTAGAGGACAACATCTTTGAGAACTTAGATGATCTTACTTATTTAGTAGAATACAATCAAATAAATGTAGCACAATGACCTCTAACTTTAAGTATCAAATTTGACCAGTAGAGGTTACAAAGCTTTGGTTGATATTTTCGCAAATGAAATATATTTTTCTAAATGAATTTCTGTACTAATATCAAATTATCCTGATGTATTTTCTACAGCATAATATCTGTGTTTTCAGATGTTAGTTTTCTTGTTTGTTTTTATTTTCCTTCTAATTGATTGTTGAGTCGTGTGATTTTTTATATTTGCTTGGTAATTTATGAATTGCACATGCTTTGTGCTTCTATACTCTCTGCAGTTTTGTCTCAAGGAAGCAACAATACATTGACTCAGTCAATGCCACATTGGCCAACTCCTAGCCATGAAAACCAAACCCAAGTTCAAAATCAAGAGCCTGAAACTGCACAGCAACGAGAGCAGCCTTCATCTGAGGTGGAGCAAAAGCAACATGGATCTCTTGCTGAACAAGTACAGCATGTTGCTTCCCAGGACGTAAATAATCCTCCTTTACCACAGCATGTTGCTTCCTTGGACGTAAATAATCCTCCTCTACCACAGCATGTTGGTTCTCAGAGTGTAAATAATCCTCCTTTGCCACAGCATGTTGGTTCCCAGAATGTAAATAATCCTCCTTTGCCACAGCATGTTGCTTCTCAGAATGTAAGTAATCCTGCTTTATCACAAAAGCAGACTCAAGATGAAGGTCATCAACCACAGCCTGTACAAGCTTCTCTTCAAAATTCTCAGACAGTTGGAATTCAAAATTTGGGAAAAGATCCTGCTCCTAATAATGAGGTAGCCAAAACACTTAATCCCAGCAGCGAATCTCAGCAGTATGCAAAGTTGCAGCAAATAAGTAATCAACAGGCTACAGTCAATGAGCAGCCAGGAGGCCAAATTAATCGTCAAAAACAGGTACCATTTGGCATGTTGCTACCTATCTTGATACCTCAACTTCCCAAAGACCGAGCCATGCAACTTCAAACTCTATTTAGTAAATTGAAGGTGGGTTTCTCAAAATAATCTCACTACCTGGTCCTTTGGTAGTGGGAACCTTGTCTCTTTTCTTTGCTAAAGTCAGTTTTGTATTGATAGGATATGATCAACTTAGGAATAGATATCCCATGCTACTCACTTTCTGTTTTGTGAATTTATTGTTTGTGTTATAGAAAGACGAAATAGCAAAAGACAGTTTTGTACGGCTTATGAAAGGTATTGTAGGGGACCAGATGCTTAAATTAGCATGGTCAAAAGTACAAGCTCAGCTACAAGCACAGGTAGGTTGAGAACAAGTTTAATATA
Organism: Arachis ipaensis; assembly: GCF_000816755.2. Taxonomy (NCBI): domain Eukaryota; kingdom Viridiplantae; phylum Streptophyta; class Magnoliopsida; order Fabales; family Fabaceae; genus Arachis; species Arachis ipaensis. The sequence continues at coordinate 108,296,017 of NC_029794.2, read as the reverse complement.
TATATATCAACATCATGCTAAGATTCATTCTTCTTTTCTACTGTTATAGACGAGACCCAACCAAGGACCTGTGGGGCAGCAGCAACCTGTTCGGATGCCCACTGTTGGCTTAGGTGCAAGACAATTAAATGATCCCCATGCTTTAGCTCAGCTTCATCAGAGAAGTATGAATGCAGCTGCAGACCAATCTCGTATGACTTCTTCAGCTGTCCAAACTATGGAGAACAATGCTAGAAAATCTCAGGAATTGGATGCTAGAATGGAAACTCAGGATTTGCAACCGAGCCAATTGTCATCTTCCAATTCCATCACTGTTAGTCAGGAAGCAGAAAGATTATCTGTTCACGTACACGGGCTTAATAAGCAGCCGCAGCCTCAGCATCTACATTTCCCATCAGCATATGGCAGTAGTGGTGGTAATTATAGGCCTTTTTCAGGGCCAGCTAGTAGTTCTGCTTCATCTATCAGACCACCACCACATGTGTCACATATGAGTCAAATTCCACATCAAAGCACTGGTCCCAATCACTTAGGTGGGGCAACACACGGCTTCATTGGTATGCCAAAACTTGAACAGCAGAACTCTTTGAATGATCCCAAGAGTCTGCCGGGTGGCTCTGTTGCTCTATTAAACAATTCGGCATCCCAGCAAACTCCAAATGCATGGCAACCACCATCAAACAAAGATCAAAATTCAGGCTTCTTGTCATCTGGTTCTTATGTCAAAAAGGAACCTAGCGACATGCCTACTGAGCAGCAACATAGGCAGAATATTTCTAAAATCCATGGACTGCCATCGGCTAATTTTGCACAAATCGAACAGGCAAGTGCCAATCAAGGAACTATGAAGGATGAGTTCTCAAGGGGCCTTCCAGTATCCACAAGTATGGCACCTACATCTACTGGCTTGACATCACTCAATTCTGCTTCTCCTTCTGGAATGGCCCAACTAGATCCTAGTGTCTCAGTAAGTTTGCAAGTGATATATTTGATCTTGTCTAATATAGTGGCTAAAGTATTGTGGATCAAATATTGTCCAAATGTGATTGTCTTGATACATGGTATGCACCTGTCGTACAGTACCGATGTTTATATTAGATGTATATATACAAAATATTTGTTCTTTTATAGATGCATATTCAAGAGTTAAATTGTCTATAGCTTATGATTTATTTTCTGTCCTTATAACTTTATGAATCTTGTAATTCAGTTTTAAGAAACAAGCATTTTTTTTTATTTCTCCTTCCTCTTTTATTTTTTTATTTTCTGTCCTTTCTGTTTTTTGTTTTTGGTGGCATAGACCACAATGCTTTTAGTTTGGATTAGTATGCTGCAAACTTTGTTATTTTCATTAATTCCGTGCTAGGAGTAGTGCTTTGAAACATTTTGATTATTTTACCCTATGCATTTATTGAGATGCCTCTCATGCTATTTATGTATTTAAGTTGCAGTGAAGAATAACAAGCATTTATTGAGATGCCTCTCATGCTATTTACCCAGGTGCCATCAAACACTTCTGGAATTACCGTGAGGGCACCTGTGAAAAAGCCTTCTGTTGGCCAGAAGAAACCACTTGAAGCACTTGGTTCCTCACCTCCTCCTCCTCCAAGGTGATCTGTCTTATTTGGCTGCAACATGCTTCACTCTTGGAGTTGTTCTTTCTTTTCTAAGTTCTAACTCATTTTGATGCATGCATCTTGTGCTCATATCCTCCAGTAAGAAGCAAAAGGGATCTGGGGGATCCGTTGAACAAAGCATTGACCAGCTTAATGATGTCACTGCTGTTAGTGGAGTCGATTTGAGGGTAAAATTCTCTGTTATGTTGAACTAAGCTTTATAGCTCAATAATAAGGGATGTCTACTCTCATTTCAAAATCTAAGGCCATTTTTTGCATCTTTTACAGGAAGAGGAAGAGCAGTTATTTTCAGGCCCCAAGGAGGACAGTCGGGTTTTAGAAGCAACTCGAAGAGCTGTGCAAGAAGAGGAGGAAAGGCTGATTTTGCAGAAAATTCCACTCCAGAAAAAAATGTTTGAGATTAGTAAGTGTCTTTTTCATATGTTATCTCCATATATTTTAATTTTTCCTTTTGAGCTTATCTGGATACAAACTAGCCACACCAGGCCTTACAGACAGTTGTTTTGTGTTATTACTGTCAGTGTTTAAGTATGGCTTGAAGGGGGTGAGCAATGATGTGGAGAGATGCTTGTCACTGGTGAGATTCAACCAAGATTTCAATTTTCATAACAGTAGGTTTGCATGTAATCTTACTTATTCAAACTATGTTTTCAGTGTGTGGAGGAAAGAATGCGTGGACTGATAAGTAACCTGATTAGAATGTCAAAACAGGTTAGTTGTTCTCTACCTGCTTGCAGGAATATTCTCTCATAATTCAATAGAATTTCTTACTTTCAAGAATTTTCCTACTAGCGGGTTGATTTTGAGAAGACAAGACATTGGACTGTTGTCACCTCAGATGTTCAGCAGCAAATCATGACAATAAATAGGAAAGTAAGAGAGGAGTGGGAGAAAAGACAGGCAGAAGCAGAGAAGCTTCGGAAACAAAATGACGTGAGTATTTTGCACTTATCAGCATTTGAAACCTGTGCCTATTTCTTAATTTCAGTCCATTTTAAAATATAGGTTGATGGTAATGCTGGAGCTGATGGTGACAAGGACAAGGACGAGGGTCGTAATAAATCATCAAAGGTTTTTTTTTTATCCCATTCTTATATTTCTCCATTATTTACATGGAAACTCTTTTCATTAATATTTAGTAAGCTGCAGGTGAACAAGGAAGAGGATGACAAGATGAGGACAAATGCAGCAAATGTTGCTGCCCGTGCTGCTGTTGGGGGAGACGACATGCTCTCAAAATGGCAACTTATGGCCGAGCAAGCCAGGCAGAAACGTGAAGGCATGAGGGACACATCATCTGGTTCTCAACCAGCTAAAGATGTAAGTTGCAAATCTTCAGCATCTGGAAAAAGTACCAAGGATAATCACGAAGGGGATAAAAAAGGTTCTACTAATTTTGTAACTTCAGGTGAGTTTTCTTTTAAGCTGTTTCTTTCGGTCACTTCAGTTGTCAAATAATTCAACCTCTAGATGGATGTAAACTTTATATCTATAGTATTCAGTATTCACCAAACTGACATCCATAAAACTATATCTTAAGTTGTGGATGAAAATGCGGCTTTGTTGTTGGATTGAACTCTAATAGAATTATATTATCTTGCATGGAATGTGATAACTAATCTTGTTTGATAGTCCATTAATTTTGTGGTTGAAATTGTTGTAACAAACATTATTGTTGTTTGATTGTTTGTCCTACATTATTTTTAAATAATTCTGTTTTCGCTCTATTGACTCTTCCAAACAGGGGCTATCAGAAAACATGGGAGAAATAATTCCCTTGTGACTCAAACTAAGATTGCCCGAAGCATCTCTGTCAAGGATGTAATTGCTGTGCTCGAAATAGAGCCACAGATGTCGAAATCGTCGCTCATTCATTGCTTGTACGAGAAGATTCATTCTGATGCTCAACCTGAGTGAAGTAGAATTACAGACTTGAATTTTTACCACTGATTTTCTTATCATGCTTACCAGCAAAAATCAAAAGTTCTCCTCAAACATGTGTATTATTAACTGAGTTCAATCCATATAGCCAGGATAGTTTACCAGTTAATTTTGATTTTCTCTTATTTAATTTTGCATATTTATCAGTGCTAATTTGGATTTTAGAGCAGTTAAACATAAGTTTGGCATCCATCCTCTTGGCATGGTCTCTGGGAAAAGAATGTTAAAAGAAAAATATATTTTGGTTTGGAGTTATAGTATTTTGATATATGAAGTAATTTATGTGTGTTTATTTTAAAAATGAGTTTGTCAATATCTATCCTTAATATATAAAACTAGATGAATAAGTTTATTCACATTATTTTTAAGACATCTGCAACATCGCTTATTTGACAAAATTTTAAAATCAACCACTCAATTTTTGCCAAATTAACTATTATTTTTAAATCAGCAAAAAAAATAAAATATACAAAAAAATATACAAATAATAAAAATATATGTAAATTAGGCTACAAAATTATCAACGATAATAATTAGTAATTAATAGTGTCTACCTACAAAATTGAATGGAACTCATAAAAAGACCAGGTGAACTCCACATTTCACACAATGACTCGATCTATCTATTCTTAATATATAAAAGTAGATACATAAGTTTATCTACATTACTTTTAAGCTATTTTTCTTCTTCTATTAACGTCATGTCACTTACTTGACAAAATTTTAAAATCAACCATTCAATTTTTGCCAAATCATCTATTATTTCCAAATCAATGAAAAAAATAAAATATACAAAAAATAATATAATAATTACCAATGCCAATAATTAGAAATTAATAGTGTCTAACCAAATTTGTAACTTACAAAGACATTAAATCCATATTTCTATATTTATTATATCTTACTATTATAAACAATACAATAAATTTATAATTCTAATAATTAATTTATTAATTTTTATAAATAATTTATTAAATGTGATAAACATCCATATTACAAATGTCTTAATAATCTATTAATCATAATAAATTTTACGTTACAAATATTTAAATTTCATACTATTTGAACTACTTATATAAATCTTTTATCATTATTTCTTTAAATAACATCAAATTTAATACAAAAAATTATTTTTGCACTTCACAACATCTCAAATTAGTTTAACATAATAAAAATTAGTTATAATTAATATTATTTTAAGTCTTATTATTTAATTTAGTTGGACTTGAATCATTAAAAAAATTTAAGTGTGTAGTATTATGCTACTTATTTTAACTAATTTCGAATTCGTTATCGCCACACATTGTACCAGAATATATTAATACACTAGTTATAGTAAAAACAATATCATTAATGAAAACAACATCAAAGTGAAAATAAATAAATAAATAAATAAAAATGTATGATTATTAGAAGGGGGAAGACAAAGGCAAAGCATAAAGTTGAAAAAAACCGCAGAATGTGCTTTTCTCTGCTCATCAAATTATCCTTTTCCTCTCTTCCTTCACCGCTTTTCTTCCTTTCTTCTTCTTCTTCTTCTTCCAAACATTCTCTCTCTAATCACACTTTCTTATTCTAATCCCTATTCTTAACCTCTTACTTCTCCATTATCATCGATCAAAATTCAGCGTAAACTTGTTCGTTTGTTAGTTAGTTAGTTATGGAGCTTGTAACTGCAAGCGATCTTTTTGTAACTGATTCCTTAGCGCTGCTTCTCTCTCTTCTTGTTGCCAAGCTTGTTTCCATGGCCATGGCTTCTGATCCTAACACTCGCAATTCACATCATCAACAACAACAAGAAACCCTTGTGACTCTGCAGCAGGAACGGTTAACGGTTCGCAAGCCTCATAGTGAGAGAAAGGTGGAGTTTCTGAGTCCAATTCAGATTTCGACGAATGTCGAAACAGCTCGGAACAGGGAAGAAGAGTCTAAGATTGAAAGTGAGTCCAGAGTTGTTGATTTTGACGTTGAAGCCTTATAAACCATTGCTGAGTTGAGCGAGGAACACGTGGCGTTGGCGGAGGCGGCAGAAGTAGAAGAAGGAGAGGTCATTGAGACCAATGGAGACAGTGAAGAATTTGATCCTCGTGAAGCAGTTGAGGATTCTATGGAACAGAGGAAAACAGAACCAGTGGAGGATTTTGAAGAACAGAAAGAAACAGAACCTGTGAAAGATTCTGAAGAGCAAATAGAAACAGAGGATTGTGAGGAGCAGAGAGAAGAAGAATGCTTGCAAGTTTGTGAAGAACAGAGAGAAACAGAGTGTTGTGAAGAACAGAAAGATTGTTCCGAAGATTGTGAGATTATGCAGCAGTGATGTGTGACTAGAGAATTAGAGAATAGAGAATCAAAGAGTAGAGAGAAAATGTAATTGATTCTTGTTATCACTTTTAGTAACCAAGAGTGTTATATATATAGATACATCAGAGGGTTATATTACAAGAACTAAGTTCAAGAAAGGTGAGGCCCTAACTACTCCTTGATTGCATCAGTTTTAGGCCCTATATTATTGGTACTCTTCACAAAGATTGTGAAGAACAGAGGAAAACAGAGGGAATCACGGTCGAACCGTTCGATGATGATGATGGTTGGGAAGGGATTGAAAGGAGTGAATTGGAGAAGGAGTTCATATCGGCTTCCGAATTCGTGGTTGGTGGAGGTGGTAATGGTTTAGGAAGGGATGTGCTAATGGAGTTGTATGGTCTTCACAAAGTTGCAACAGAGGGTCCTTGTCATGAACCTCAACCAATGCCTCTCAAGCTCAATGCACGTGCAAAGTGGTATCAATTTTAATTTAATAAAATACTTTCTCCCCAACTATTGCGCTTGTTTGGAATGTACGAGTGTTTGGTTGGTTTGTTAGTTAGATTTGCCTAACTTGCATTGCCTTGCTTTTTTTGGTTACTCCATGTGGGATGATTTTGTTTTGCTTTTAATTAGAATTGCATTTGCAAAGTGTATACTGTCCTTCTCTAAAATGGATCATTTCATAAATGTGTTGGCTTTATTTAGATGGGGATCTAAGCAATTTTTAGAAGTTTACATGACACCTTCATCCACTATTATTTTTGAATAAGCGCATTAGCACTTGATTCAAGAAGTGACATAATAAGGTTATAGGTTGGAATCCGTGGGTGAGGTTAGAAAATGTTATTGGCTTAATCATAGCTGCTTAACTTAGTAGAATGTCCCCCTTAAAATTTCTTTAGGTACAATCTCCTTTAGCCTTTTAAGGGTTAAGTAGTGCTGTTGTAAGAAAGTAATCAACTGGGGGAGTGAACCAAAATTGGGCAATTTATAAGGGAATATCTAAAAGTGACTCCTAGATTATACAAGAGAAAATAAAGTTGTTTCACAGGATTTGGCTCGTTCGAGAATAAAGTGCAGCTCCTGAACCCCAGTTTTAGATTATATGAGTAGTTATAAATGTATTTTTTTTTTTTTATCTTATTAAATCAGAAAACTCTTTTTTGAATAAGCGCATTAGCACTTGATTCAAGAAGTGACATAATAAGGTTATAGGTTGGAATCCGTGGGTGAGGTTAGAAAATGTTATTGGCTTAATCATAGCTGCTTAACTTAGTAGAATGTCCCCCTTAAAATTTCTTTAGGTACAATCTCCTTTAGCCTTTTAAGGGTTAAGTAGTGCTGTTGTAAGAAAGTAATCAACTGGGGGAGTGAACCAAAATTGGGCAATTTATAAGGGAATATCTAAAAGTGACTCCTAGATTATACAAGAGGAAATAAAGTTGTTTCACAGGATTTGGCTCGTTCGAGAATAAAGTGCAGCTCCTGAACCCCAGTTTTAGATTATATGAGTAGTTATAAATGTAGTTTTTTTTTTTTATCTTATTAAATCAGAAAACTCTTGATTTTCTCATCCATGATTCAAATAGTATAATTTATCTCTAGAGCACACCATGAATTTAGCGGAGCCAAATCCATGTTTAGAGCACTCAAGCCGGGCGAATGAACATAAACTGAACACGTAAAAGGCCGTGCTGTACAAGTTACACGGCGTAGCTTGATTGCTAGTTATAATAACAGGGTTGAGAGCTGCTTTGTATGAGTAATCGAAAGTAGTGATTACATTGTGCAAGGAATGCTTGGCAAAAGCTGGGAAACATGACTCCGGATGCTGCAATGGAGAAGTATATCAGCGTTCTTTCGGATAAAGCTATCAGGTGGATCAAAGATACTTCGGATGTGAGTTTGTGACTTTGTGCTGTTAAAGCAAATTTTTCTTAAGAGTTATCTTTAGTGAAGTGACATCATGAACAATAGAGAACTTGATGCTAACTATTTATAACAGGGAACGATTGAACTTGAACCAAAAGGGTCAGAGGTTTTTTGAGTTTGATGTTCCTGAATCGAGCACATCTTTGTCTCATCCACAAATGACCATAAATGAAAGGTACTCAATAGTATACAGTCCATTTATACAGTGTCAACAAAAGATGCTTAATTTCTAAATACTTTGGTTATCACACTAACATCCAATCAAGTGGTGCCACCTAAACAAAAATGGTTTCTTTTGAGGTAGCAGAAGTCAGATGTTTTTGTCTATATGGTTGCATTCGATTGGATTTCATACCAATGTAGAAGAGTTTTTTAAAGAAGTCTTGAAATGAAAAAGGAAAAAGAAAGCTCAAATTGATCCTCGAAAGATATGAGATGTCAAATTAGTTCTACACTTTCGGATTGAGTTAGTCCTTCTTTGATAAAATAACCATCAATTTACGATCAAAATCATGTTCGGTTATAAGTTGGAGAAAGAGAACTAGATGTTTATTGTAAACATTGATGAACTAAATTGATGGCCAAATCTTAGGAGGACTATATTACTATTGTCTATACCTCTAATTAGAGTATGTGTTATTACAGGGAACTTGAACAAGAATCTGGTGCCCAAGATCATAGCATACCTGCAGACACAGAGAAGAACAATGTAAGTTTGTAAAATCATTAGATATTAACTTATTTCGAAAGATATTATTTAATGATTGAATCCTAATTAAGATCCCTGGTGTTGTTGTTCAGTCTTAATAAGTAGCTAAGCTAAGAGATTGCACTATAGAAAAGCATGCTATGAAATTGTTATAAAGAACTTTAACATTGGGAAACATATCATTAAATCTTGTAAATTTGGGATTGTTCTCTAGAGCAATCATTCTACCTTTGTTTGATTTAGTTATATCAGTTTCCAACTCTTCTAACATTCCTTGATATGAAATTATGTGACACTCGGTATCTTTGTATTTTATAAAATGTATTTTATAAACATAACCTTGGGAAAAATCAAAGTTATCCAATGAAAATTTATATCTATTGGACTACTAACGCTCTCAATCTTCATAACTAAATTAAAAACATCAACATAAGACAAAGCAGTTATGTCTGCATTTGAAAATAAATTTGATGTTCCTGTTTAAGAATTTTCCATTCTATATCAATCATCTTTTTGCCTGATTTCATGCATGGATTTATTTTAGCAACTAGAATTCTTAAGTATATATACAAGCTAGCTTAGCATGGAAATTTTCAGGTTAAGAAATGATGGCACCTTTCTGCTCAAATCTCATGCCACATGGCATTTTCCAACATTTATCTCTGCAACACGAAGACTGATTCCAAGATTGGAAGTTTGTTTTGAAGTGATGCAAGATTCTTGGGGTGTTTGCTTTCTCATTTGTTCGTTAAGGCGTGTGCTGAAAATGAAGTATTGTTATATTGGAAGTGTTAATACACATTGTAAATAAATAAATGCATGTATATATGAATTAGTAGTATATACTATATCATCTCTGTGCTGTGGCAATTACACGTAAATAGTATGCTTCTTATTGCAACAACTAAGGTTGTCCAATTCAGTTTAATTTAATTAAGGTGCCTATTCCTATTCTACCTTTATTTCAAATTTTCATTAATTAATGTGAAATATCCAGCTTCAAAACAAGTGTTACATTTATTTTTATGATTTTCAATTTTTATGTGAAATAAAAATTACCAAAATAAGATAAAATTAATCCTATCAAATACTATTGTAATATTACTAGCGATCTTGGTACAAAATGTGCCAAATTCTGATGTATGTTTTTTTTTTCTTGCAATATGTATTGTGATACATTTTGTCGACATGTTCAAATTTCAAGATATTTATATTGAAGTGATTAACTGCCGTCTCAATGAATTTTTTTTAATTAAAATTGTTTATTGAATGTCATTTGTTAGGGTTGTCTTAAATGTTATTTTTAGGATTGCATATATATAAAAGGTTATTCTATTTTTTTATTTCTCACGATGTGAAATAATTTTTTTATAATAAGATAATTTTCATAGATTTATCTTGTTTAATTTTATCAAAAAAGGTAGTATACATGGATGAAATTGAAGGAATATAAACTAGGATTGTTATTTTCTGTTATATAAAATGAGATGTTTAACTACTCTCAACTTGAAATCATGAGTCTGCAATTAGGTACACTATTCGGCAGAAGTGTATAGAATAGTGGCTTATATACATGAGGACGGGTCTGGGTGTTGTTTGGTGTTAGTAAAAAAAAAAAAAGGAGTGCTACACGTACAAGTCATTTGGTTTACAAGTCATTATACAAGTTGAGACTTAACAAAAAGCACGCTAACCCATATACGATTTCCATGGCGTGCTCCTCCTTCTCCTCCTCCTACTCTTCATTCTTCTTCTTCTTCTCATTTTTCTTCTACTCTTCTTCTTCTTCCTCCATAAAAACGAGTTTCTTGCCAAATTTGATCTCCTTCGTGCGTTCTCTCTTTGTCTTTTCATTCGTTGTTTTATCTGCGTTTATCACTGGTATTCTTGCTTCGTTTTTTTTTAGATTTTCATGGTTTCTGAAATCAAGTTTTGAAATCGTTTTGAAGATAATGGAATTTCAGAAATACACCCAAATGATTACAGAAATACACCCAAACGGTTACAGAAATACACCCAAAAGATTTAAGAAATACACCCAAAATTCGTTGAAGTACACCTTATGCATAATTCAGAACTCTTTCTCTTTCTCCTCATTTTCTGCTGCTTCTTCTTCTTCAAAATCGAGAATAACAAAGAAAGAAAACAGAGAGAAAAGCACGTAAATGAAGAAGGAGAAAGAGAATGCAAGAAACGAAAGAAAAGAAGAAAAAGAAGAGGAAGAGGAAGAAGAATGTGCAACAAGAAGAAGAAGAAGAAGGTGCAGAAGATGAGGAGGAAGAAGATAAAAACGTGCAGTTAAGAAGAACGAAGAGAAACACGACGATGAAGATGAAACACTTCAAAAACAAAGAAGAAGAAGAAGCACGGAAAAAGAAGAAGAAGGAGAAGAAAAAGAGGAGGCATGGAAAAAGAAAAAAAAAAGAAATAAATGACTTGTATGACTTGTATGTGAAAACACTTGTATGTGGAGAATTTTTCAAAAAGAAATTGTCATTAGAAGGTGTTAAAGAGGAGATAATGCACTTGATGTAAAAAGCCTCAATTATTATGAGTGTTAATTTCTGCAGAAAGGTGAGGTATGAATATTTGGTTTGCTACTTATTATTGAAAGTCTATGAACCTTTTGGAAAGTGAAAGTCTAACTATGTTGATGTCTCAAGAGTGAACATTTAGTTGTACTCTTTTTGAGTATTTTTATAATCTTCTAGGCCTTACTTTATTGTTGATAAGGATTTTTTGTGTTTGATTTTGACTTGATTGATTTTAATTGATTATTTATCGTTGACGGCAATACTGAAAAGGATTTTAATTAATTAAAGATTAGTTTTTGTACGTTTCATTTTTTTTGGGTCTAACTCAATAATCGAAAAAAATACTGATATAATCAAGAATGTTTATTGATTAAGGAGGATTTTCAATGTATAAAAGTGTCGTAATGCTTTTTTTTTTAAGTTAGCCTGATTATTTTTGTATATATATTAATTAAAAACAAAAAATACTTTCTTGAAGGAATGAAAATAGAAATGAAGTGAATTATAGGGATGATCAAATGAATGAATATCCATTTTGCGATTCTAATAATAATCTCTAGGACCTAGGGGCATTGATTCTGTCCAAAATTTATTTTATATGAGAATCAGAAAAGTTTAATTTTAATAGGTTGATAGTATAAAGAGTTTATTTGATGATTGAATCAAATTTATGTTTTTAAATATTCTTTTAAGTAATAAATTAAAAAAATTAGTTATTTTTATTGATATTTTTTTTTGTCAACGGTATTCCTCATCTCGACAGGTCAAAAATTAATTCGTCGTAGATCTGAATCCATTGAGGAGTCTGTCGTTGGCCAATAAATTGTTGTATATATAAGGCAGAATTTGAACATCTAATATTTATTTAAGCAGACGAATAAACTGATTATTCGACCAATTTAAGTTGGTTTTATTTTTACTCATATGTTAATACACGATTGGATATTTGTCTTGTGAAAATTAAATTTTAATTGAAATCTGAAATTTTTCGATATATATATAATCTCTAACTGAATGTAATTCATAAATTAGTGGCTTGCGTAGAGATTCCATATTGGCTAGGACATTTAACTAATTTTCTTGAGGGTTCCATATATAGCTTAGAAACCACAAAGCAAAGATCAGATTCCATAATAATCAAGTAGGAATAATCATACGTAATTCTTACATCAAATTATATTGGCTATAATGATTTTCTCTTCTTATTGATTGATGATTCTTTCATTTTCTCATGCAATTTGCACGGTTACATGATTGAAATTGAAACGACACATATATTGGCAATTTTCGAAAAGTGCAATTAGAAATTGAAGTACCATGAGGGAGAAGAAGAATTTTCCAAGCTTTTAAAATGATTAATTATCACCCACGATGAGTGATGTTAACCCTCAACAATTCCAGAATAATGAGAATTGATTGAATTTCTTGTTTAAGAAATGAGATGTTTACATGAATTGTTTTTGTTAAAAACTATATAGAGGTGGTCAAAAAATCTATATATAAATAATGCAGTTGGATTTAGATCCTCTAAATTTTGAATTTGTACTTTAGAAGATAAAGTGTGATTTTCTACCCTTGAATGATTTTTCTCTCATATTTATTCTTGGTCCCACCTATGAAATAAATAGTGAGAGATCACACTTTACTCTCTAAAGTGAAATTCAAAATTTAGAAGATCCAAATCCCATTGTAAATATGATATATTTTTTTTAACAAAGGGAGCTCAACACAATAAAGTGGAGCAGCAAGGATCTAAGCACAATAAAAGAAGACATAAACACAAATAAAAGTATAATCCGTTGTCATCTCCCCGGCATTGCTATCAACAACCAAACGGATCAACTCCACACCATTCCTTATAACTCAAAAATGACATAATCTTTACACCTTCAACACTTGTCTCTGAGCTTTGAAATACTATGTTATTCCGTTCTAACCAAATATTTCAAATAACCGCAAAGAAGCCTATCAGCCATTTCTTTTGCTCCGACTTTTCGCTTGGTACTCCAGTCAAACTCTCAAAGAACTCTTTAACTGTCCCCGGAATGGCCCATGCTCTATCAGCATACGTCAACCAAACACACCACACCTGCCACGTAAACTCACAGGCAAAAAATAAATGATGTACAAATTCTATAGCATTTTTACACAATACACATATATTGTCATTATGATTAATAATGCCAAGTCTACTGAGCCTCTCCTTCGTGTTGACCCTGCCTATTAAAACAAACCATGCAAATAGTTTTCAACTGTTGGAGGAACCAAGCCTCTCCAAATCGAACTAGTAAAACTGTAATTTGTGATATCCTCTGAGAGAGTCTATTTCTGCAACACCTGCACAAAAGAATCAGTAGAAAAAATACTTTTTTTTTTTTATCAAATTTCCATACAACTGAGTCCTCTCTATCACTCGATAATCTTACAACCCGTAACCGGTCGTGAAGTTGATTGAGCAACTCTAACTCCCATTGGAGTAGTTCTCTCCTCCACTGGAAGTTTCATACCCACTCTAGCCCATCCTAAAACCCACAGTCCCCTCTTACGAATCCTTGTTAATTTGAAACAGAGAAGAGTTTCAAAAAACTATCTTTCAATGAGCCACCTTGTAATCAAGCATCCTCCCAAAAACGAGTGCTCTTGCCGTTTTCCACCTCCATAGACAAACCACTGATCATCATATCTCTTACCTGTTGCTCCTTAATATTAAGCTGGCAAATGTCTTTCCAAGGGCCCCCTCTTGATGGCAAAGGTTGGTTTGACAACATTACAGTTGGGTCCAACTGATTACAAGAGCATACAACCTTCTTCCACCGCGGGCAGTCCTCCTTTGAGAAACGCCACCACCACTTGAACAGAAGCGACGCATTTCTAATTAAAGCATCACACACCCCCAAGCCACCTAGCTTTTTCGGAGCTTGAACTACCTCCCATTTTACCAGTGGTATACCATTATTCTCATCTTCTTTACTCCACAAGAACCTTCTCTGTAGTCCAATTATCTTTTCTGCAACCTCTCTTGGCATCTTATACAAGCTCAAGTAGTAGACCGACAGGTTATTGAGAATGGATTTTATTAGGACCAACTTACCCGCTTTGTTGAGAGATCTAGCTTTTCATAAGCTCAGCTTGTCTTCCACCTTGTCTATGATTGGTTTCCAGGTCTTCATCAGTCGAGGATTAGCGCCAAGAGAAATTCCTAAGTATCTGACAGGTAATACCGCCTCGGCACATCCCAACAAAATTGACTGGAATCAGGCTCGAGTTATCAAAATTGATACTCAGACCAGACATTAGCTCAAAACAACGTAGGAGCCTCTTATAATTCACTAGCGTCTCTGTTTTCTACGGACAGAATAAGATTGTGTCATCCATAAATTGGAGATGCGACAATTCTATATTGTCCCTTCCCACCAGCAGTGGAGAAATTTGTCCATTCCTTACCGCCTCCCCCACCATCCTGTGCAGAACGTCAACAACAAGAACAAACGGGAAAGGGGAGAGAGGGTCTCCTTGTCTGAGCCCTCTCTCCATCTTGAACGGCTTGGATAGTGACCCATGATCAACACCGACATAGACGCTATAGTCATACATTCCTTCACCCAAGTCCTCCATCTAACACCAAAGCCCATCTTCTGTAGCACTATATCCACAAAGCTCCATCTCACTTTGTCATAGGCTTTCTGAAAATCTAGTTTAACAATTGCCGCCTGCTTCTTTCGCAGCTTCAACTATTGGACTGTCTCACAAGCAATGAGAGCACCATCATGTATTTTGCGGCCCTTTACAAACGCAGTCTGAGTCTCCCCTACTAGGTGTGGCATCACTAACCGCATTCTTCTTACCAGCACTTTGGATATCACCTTATACACATAGCCAACCATACTAATCGGTCTTAGGTCTTTGATTTCCTTGGCCCCCTCAAATTTTGGAGCTAGTGCCACCCAAGTAACATTAGTATCTATTGGTAGCTTCGCATTCGGAAAAAAACCCAACACAGCTGCAGTAAACTCCTGACCAAGCTCACCCCAACATTTCTTTATGAAGTTCATATTATAACCATCACTACCTGGAACTTTACTGGACTCACAATCCCAAACTGCCTCTCGTACTTCCTCAGTTGATGGCATTTCCTCTAGCACTGCTGCCTCTTCGTCATCAATCTGCTTAACCAGCCCATCACGGATCCCAATCAAAGAAGCATACTCCTGCCTATACATTTCTTTATAAAAACCCGTAATCGCAGTCTTTATTCGGGCCTGATTCCGTACCAATCTTCCATTAATCACTAGAGAATCAATTTTGTTGTTCCTCCTTCTCGCCGACGCTAGGTTATGGAAGTACCTAGTGTTTTTATCCATATCTCTAGCATGTTGGGATCGGGACATCTGCTTCCAATGAATCTCTTTTCTGACATACCACTTCGCACAACAAGTCACCAGAGCCTTCCGTCTAGCTTCCATTGTTCCGTCATAACTACCAGCACTAACCATATCATCAATCTTCTTAATCTCTTCCTTAAATTTCTTAATTCTGCTGTCCATGTCCCCAAAATTATCCTTATGTCATCTCCTTAGCGGTACTGTCAAAGCCTTCAGCTTGTTTGTGAACATATCATCTCCCAAGTTCCTCCACTCATCCTTCACCAACTTCAGAAACCCTTTATGTGTAAACCAGGAATCCAAAGTACGAAAAGGTCTCGGACTCGTACAAAGTCTAGAATCTTCTAATATCAATGGGCAATGATCAGATAGGCCTCTTGGTCCTCCTTTCAAACGAGTATCTGGGAATTCCTCAAGCCACTCCAAACTGACCAAGATCCTGTTGATGCGGCTACAAGAACGACCTCGAAACCATGTGAATTTCCGATCAGTTAACGGTAAATCAACTAGCTGTAAATCTTGCACCCATTCCTTAAAATCCTCCGCAGATGCCGGTAAACTAACAGCTCCTTTCCTTTCTTCCAACCTTATTATCTCGTTAAAGTCTTCCATGAAACAAAATGGAACCTGACATAAACCCACAATGTAGCTTAATTCCTCCCATATCACCAGCTTCTCACTCCGAACATGTGCACCATACACCAAGCAGAAAGCACATTTAAAATTATTTTTTGTCAGCAAGCCTTCAACACACAGCCAACTATCCCCTTTATAGCATTTCGATTGTTTAAACAATAAATTATCCCACATTAAAAATAAACCGCCAGAGGCACCAACTGATTCCACAAATTTCTAACCTACCGTATCACAACCCCACAAGCGTGCTACATCAAACTTAGTAACCACCTCCCTCTTAGTTTCAATCAAACCTAGCATATTCAATCTGTACTTCTTCTTCAACTCTTTCACCATACTCAACTTTCCATACTCTCCTAGGCCTTTAATATTCCAGCAACTATAAATCATTTTAAAAAATTTCTACACACCTTGTTATGTTGTTTGGGCCTGCTCCTCCTAGCTTTCTCCTTATGCTTTGCCAACTTTCTTTTTGTTGCGATAGCTTCATTTTGACTTTGCATAATTGCTATAATATCTTCTTCATTGTCATAAAAAACCGCACCTGACTCCACTGCTAACTTCCACGTTTCCTTATTCTCTATTAACTGCCCTTCCTGCGTAACCCTCAGATCAGCATCTGGTTTTGCGTTTTCAATTTCTGTCTCGGATCCAGTACCCTTTGTAACCCGTTAAATCTCATTGTCCTGACCCGCACCTTCTTCTTCACCTTCTATATCTGCCAAAGCTCTCCCCTTTTTCTGACACAGCATGTGTTAATCTTCATGTTTAGCCCGGCCGCTAGCTTCACCAATAAATCCCTCCATTTCCAGTTCATCATCAACACCTCCTGTCGTATTCCGTACCACCGTGCTCGCTACTTCACCGTTGCACAGTACCAAAGCATTGCTTCGTTTCTCCACCTCCCTGCCTGCCCGACGCTCCGCAGCTCTCCTCAACGTATATGGATGCGAGTCACCTGCACCAAGCGTATCCAGGTTCTCTAATATGTTTGCTGAAGGAGTAGTCGCGCTGCTTTGCTCGCAGAGTGCTACCTTGATGGAGTGGACATGCTGCTTCCCAGACCCAGATCCGCTGGAACGCACCTGACCCGGCCCAGGTCGAGCTGATCCGCTGCAACAAGGGCCCTCACTTGATCCGCTGTACCGCACGTGACCCTGTAGAGCGCGCTGTTCATGCGTGTGGATCTCACCCAGCAGTCCCTCAAGCCCACATTCTTCCACAGGCCCGTTAGTTAGATGGCCCAATAGATGGCTAGCTTTGTTGCACATTTTATGGGCCTCCCTCTTTTATACATTCATTTTCGTCTCATCCCCATCATGAACTCGTATCTCTAATTGTTTGGCCCCACTTCCTTTGTCAAAGCACACCTCTATAACAGTCCTCTCAGATTTACATTCTAAACAATCATCAAATCCCCCAAAATAAGCCTTCTCATTAATTTCATTAATTTTGGATGGATCCGTTAACAGCTGCCTCTGCAATGCCATTAAATTATTTTGATTGCATTCATTCAAAAAAATGTCTGTTATGACCATTGTACCCTTATTGTCACCACCGTCATTGGCTCCTGTCCTGATTAGGTTAGCCGCCGGATCCCAAACCACCGCCGTCAACCCCATTCCGCCGACATGTGAGCTAGCGTTTTCACATATCGATTTTAAACTTGCATCTTCCAGAAAGCATTCATCTCTATATATTTCACATCCTATTTCCTTCACAAATACATCGAATCCACTGGTGCCCATCGTGATATGAATCCATTCCTTAATCACGTCAAAGACACATGTATCGATTAACACTCGGCCAGCACTGAAAGATAAAGCAGACTTCATCACATCGTCATACTTGACTACTTCTCCCCATAGGCCGCCGATCATATTAAACATCTCCACTGACCAAACATGTAAAGGCACTCCATGACATTCTAACCAAACTCTTCTAGTCTCACTACGTTCGGATTCCTCCCATCTCTAGACACTGTAAAAGAATTGTAGGAAGCTATTCATTTTGAAGGTAAACGCTTCCTCCGCATTCTTCATAGAATCAAACACTAGTAGGACTTTGTAAGCTCCAAGCTCCCTAACCTCAACAACCTGAGGAAAGTTCTTAACAATGGCTCTCCGTAGTGATTTGAAGTCAATGGCTCTTGTCGTTCCGTCTACTAAACTCCTCAACAGCCAATCAAAATTCTCTTTTGCTACTGGCACTTCAACTTTCTTTGTCCAACCATTTCCTTGGGTGTCCTTTACGTGTGTTACCTTCTTAGTTTCTTCCATTCTTGTAGAGCTTTCACCCTTCTGAAGTTGTCTACTCTCATCTCAGTTCTTGCAAGGTCTCCCTTACGTACCCCGGTGTTCTTGCCTCCCATAGCCCTTCTGTACTTGGCCTCACCTACATAGATAATCTTTCCCCTGATTCTTGTATGATGCATTTCAGTTATGGCCTTCATCGCTCCCCCTTTTGTCGTATATCGTATGAACGCAAACATGTACACAATTCTATTTTTCAGCTTCCGAGCCAAATAGATGTCATTGATTCATCCTGTCCAATGGAATAAGTGAAATAATTCCTTCTTTGAAACATCATTCGGCAGATTGTTAAACGGAGAATGAAACGTTTTCCAAGCGTTGGTACTCTTCTCGATTCCAAATCCTAGGATCTCTTTTCTGTAAATATGATCTACTTAATATGCTAAAACTGAGTTTTCCTCCAACTAATGGAAGTGAGGTGTCCATTTCTTATGAATCCATTTTCCCGCCAAAATGAATGCACTTAATTATATTAATTATTTGATTTGATTGGAGTAAATATCAAATTATTTAATAAATAATAAATATGATAACAAAATATATGAATTAATTTAATTAGTTTATTTTTCTCAATACCATCTATTTATACAAGATCA
The DNA here is from genome assembly GCF_000816755.2 of Arachis ipaensis. Classification (NCBI taxonomy): domain Eukaryota; kingdom Viridiplantae; phylum Streptophyta; class Magnoliopsida; order Fabales; family Fabaceae; genus Arachis; species Arachis ipaensis. The sequence goes on along the minus strand of NC_029794.2, from coordinate 108,277,031 downwards.
AATATTTTTTATTCATTCGCTCTCTTTTCTCTCTCTCTCCCTCCCTCCCTCTCTTCCTCTCTTTCTCTCTCTCTCGTGCTTAAGGTACAATTTTCATAATTTATTTATTTTTTATTTTTTATCTTTATTTATACATTTTATTTTTTTATTTTTTTAAGATTTTTTTATTTTAATCGCTTATTATTAGGCGCATACTTCCAATCCTACAAAGGCATGGTTACGTAAAATGGTGGTCTCAATTTGATTCATCAATGGCCTATCCAGATAATGTCATAGAATGGTTCAAAACCAATCCACATAGTCAGAAGATTTCAGATCCGGAAATGGCTTCGTTTCTGAATCAGAAAGCTCAAATAGCTGCAGCCCTTGCAGGAGCTCAATCAAAAGAAGAGCTGGAGAGCTTACAAGGAAACTCTCAGGGCTTCTCTCTCTAACTTCTCTCAAGGTTTCTTTTCAGTGACTTTCCAATCCCAGTTTTCAAAAATCTTGAGACCCATAAATTCTGAAATTCATATTTCAGGATTACAAAATAATTCAAACATTTCTCAAGCAGTTTACCAAACCGGTGATGATGATGTTGAAATACAATCTTCTCATCAATATCCAATATACTCTTCTATGAATGATGGTACCCATGAGTAGCACATAATTTGTTATAAATAGAGAAGCTTTACGTAAAAATCTTTACTTTGAGGAGTATGACCTCCCCAGAGAATGGTATTTACGTACTTATACAGCTGCTCAAATCTCATCATTCAAAGAAAAATACTACAATTTTCTAAATGAGGTTAAAATACATATTCCTTTCTTTGAATGGTTCATGCTTATTCCATCAAAAATGATATTGATTACCCTTTCAAAAGTAAACAAACTTCGCTTTCAGCAAATATTATTTCAACTTGGAAAGTCAAAGATGGGAACTTAGTCAGATCTGTGTTTCCCCCAAAAGGAGCTTTTGTTATTTCAAATACGGAAGGACATAACCCTATTATGGCCTCTCCTTTTAAATCAAAAAATATAGATGAAGCTGTCGCCCCAAAAGATATTAAAAATATCATTGAGCAATCAAATTATACCAATAGATTTTTACAATGCTTGGGTGACAACCTTTCATCCTCAGGATCTACTTTTTCTTTGAAAAATATTTCTGAAGCCTCTACTTCTAAAAGTATTGAGAAACCCCTTTTGAAACCTTTCAAAATGAGTAACAGGGCAAAACAGAGTCTTAAAACCTCTATTTTAAAATAACAATCTAGCGATTTAGAAGTCATGCAAAAGATTGACCAACTTTTAAATCGTTTCAATACCGTCCCTGAGACTCCTACAAACTCTAGTGAATCTACATCTCGTATTCAGACCCGCTCATCCAAGGCCATTAATGCCATTGGTCATGATTCCAATGATTCTTCCTCTTGTCAAAGTGACGATTCGGACAAATCATCCCTTAAAGTCAGCCCAATCATGACCAACTCTTTAACAAAATGGAAGGGTCTAACCAAACCCTCTGCATATGGTTATAATCATGTCTCCGCCCCAGATCTAGCTCTCGAAGAAAGAGAACTAGGTTTTGTCAACTTCAACGCCAATAACATCTATGAATGGAATATAGACGGTAAAATAGAATACAACATCATGAGCATGCTTCAACATATGACCATGGTAGGTACAACCTATCAAGCTGCCCATGAGACCTCAGAGGAAGCAATAGCTAATGTTATTGTTTCGGGTTTCTCCGGCCAACTCAAAGGATGGTGGGATAACTACCTTTCTGATGGCCAAAAATAGTCTATCTTTTCAGCCATAAAACTCAATGACCAAAACGAACCCATCATTGGAGATAACGGGGAACCTATCCCTGATGCCGTCAACACCTTAATCTTTACCATAGCAAGCCACTTCATAGGGGATCCATCTCTTTAGAAAGACCGATCTGCTGAGCTGCTTTCCAATCTTCGGTGCAAAACTTTGTCTGACTTTCGATGGTATAAGGACACCTTTCTTACTAGAGTCTATACCAAAGAAGATAGTCAACAACCTTTTTGGAAAGAAAAATTTCTTGCTGGACTCCCCAAATCCCTGGGAGATAAAGTGAGGGACAAAATTCGTAGCTTAACCCCAGACGGGATAATACCCTATGATGAGTTAAGTTATGGTCAACTCATTTCTTTCATCCAAAAGGTTGCTTTGAAGATTTGTCTAGATGATAAAATACAAAGGCAACTTGCTCGTGAGAAAACCCAAAATCGTATTGATTTGGAAACTTTTTGTGAACAATTTGGTCTTCCTGCTTGTCATCCAAGGAAATCTAAAAGACCATCCAATCGAAAAGTTTTTAAACCTAATCCTGAGAAGAATTTTAGAAAAAACAGAAAAGGTTTCCAAAAACCCAAAAATGAGAAAAGTTTTCAAAATAATTTTCAAAAATACCCACATAAAAACCCCATTATTTGCTATACATGTAAAAAACCATGACATGTTAGCAAATATTGTAGGTTAAAAAGAAAGATTAATAATCTGAACCTTGATCCTCAGATTGAAGATCAGATTAACAATCTTTTAATTGAAAGCTCTGATGATGACTCTGGACGAGAATCCTCGGATGATATCAACAATATCCAAGTAGATGATATTGAATTATCCTCAGATTCCGATGTCAAGCAGATTAGTGTCTTATCCAAAGATCAAGACAATATCCAAGTAGATGATATTGAATCATCCTCAGATTCCGATGTCAAGTAGATTAGTGTCTTATCCAAAGATCAAGATCTCTTGTTTGATGCTATAGAGGCTATTGGCGATCCAGAATAAAAGAAAAATTTTCTTTTGAAATTAAAAATATCTTTACAAAAAGAGAAAAAACCCAAAAATTTGGTCCTTAGCAACAAATATGATGTCAAACCTATTTTCAAAAAATTAGAAAAACAAGTTATTCATCCCATAACCATTCAGGACCTCCAGACTGAGGTTAACAGTCTTAAAAGGGAAATCCAGGAAATCAAAAGAAATCAAGACAATCATAAACTCATTCTCTCGCAATTAATACAAGAGGAAGAATCTGGTGATAAAGAACTTGATTCTCTTTTAAACCAGACTGAGTGTTCTAAGAAACAAGAAAATAAAATCTCTAACGACAACGAGGGAAAAGAAATTTTGAGAATAATAAATGTATTCTCTTTTATGAAGCATTGTGTCCATATCTGAATTGTCGTTAAATATTTTGTTTTCAACACCATTGCACTCTTTGACTCAGGTGCAGATTCAAATTGTATTAAGAAAGATTTGATCCCCACAAAGTATTTCGAAAAGTCTACTGAACGCCTTAGCTCAATAACGGGTGAAAGGCTAAGTATCAATTTCAAACTAACCGATATTTTTGCAGAAAAGGGTAATCTCCGAGTTCCCACCGAATTTATCATAGCAAAGAATATCAAAAATAATGTAGTCTTGGGGACACCTTTCATAATCCTTTTGTTTCCTTATTTGGCAGATTTTCCTGGACTAACCTCTTTTGTGGGAGGACAAGTAACTTTCTTTGAGTTCCTAGACTCGCCAAAGTAGAGATCCCTAAACCTAATTGAATCCAAAACCAAACAGATCTGCTTTTTAAAAGAAGAAATCTCTTTCAAAACCCTTGAATCACAGCTTTCTCAACCAAAGATTCAAGATAAGATAAAAAATCTTTCAAATCAAATTGAAAAGTCTATCTGTTCTGATTTGCCTCATGCCTTCTGGAATAGGAAAGAACACATTGTCGATCTTCCCTATGAAAAAGATTTCAAGGAATCAAAAATTCCTACAAAAGCTCGTCCTATTCAGATGAATAAGCAGCTTTTGCAGCATTGTCAAAAAGAAATTAAAGATCTTTTGGATAAAGGATTGATTCGTCCTAGCAAGAGTCCATGGTCCTGTTCTGCGTTTTATGTTAATAAACAAGCTGAAATAGAACGAAGAACTCCTAGACTTGTCATCAATTACAAACCTTTGAACCAAGCTTTGCAATGGATTCGTTATCATATCCCAAACAAAAAGGATTTGCTTAATAGATTAAACTCAGCAAATATTTTTTCAAAATTTGATATGAAATCCGGTTTTTGGCAGATCCAAATTACAGAATCAGACCGATATAAAATAGCATTTACAGTTCTATTTGGTCAATATGAATGGAATGTAATGCCTTTTGGTCTGAAAAATGCCCCATCTGAATTTCAAAAAATTATGAACGATATTTTCAACCCATACTCAAACTTTGCAATCGTTTATATTGATGATGTTTTAATCTTTTCCCAAACTTTACATGAACATTTCAAGCATGTTAAAACTTTTATGTACATCATCCAAAAAATGGTCTTGCTGTCTCTAAGTCAAAAATTGTTCTCTTCCAAATAAAAATCCGTTTTCTTGGTCATATGATTTTCCAAGGAACTATAACCCCAATTGAAAGATCAATTTTGTTTGCAGAAAAGTTTTCAGATCATATCCTTGATAAACCTCAGCTCCAGAGGTTCCTAGGATGTCTCAATTATGTCTCGGATTTCATCCCAAATCTTAACAATCTCATTAAGCCTCTCCATGATAGGCTTAAGAAAAATCCTCCACCATGGACAGACAAACATTCTGATATTATCAGATTTCTTAAAACCAAAGTCCGTAATCTTCCTTGTCTTTACTTACCTGTTCCTCATGCATTCAAGATAGTGGAAACAGATGCATCAGATTTAGGATATGGGGGTATCCTAAAACAAAAATTGCATGATAAAGAATGTATCATTGTATTTACATCCAAATATTGGAATAGTAGTCAACAAAAATATTCCACTGTCAAAAAAAATAAATTTTAGCCATTGTTTTATGCATCACAAAATTTCAATCTGACTTACTCATTAAAAAATTTTTAGTCCGAGTTGACTGTAAATCGGCCAAAGATGTTTTACAAAATGATGTCAAAAATCTTGCATCAAAACAAGTGTTTTCCAGGTGGCAAGCTATATTAAGCATTCTTTATTTTGATATTGAGCACATCAAGAGCAACTCAAACTCTCTCTCTGACTTTCTCACACGTGAATATTTGCATGGAGACAAGCAAAAAGACGATGCCTAAAAAGGCAACTTTAGCCTCAGCAAGAGGCAGAGGCGTTCGCCTAGCCCTACCCGGGCCAATCAGAAGATCTGGGTCCAGCACCCCAACAGGGTCATCTACCCAACAGCCTACTCAACAATCTGGGTCATCTACCCAACAACCCACTTAACAATCCATTGAACCAACAAACAACCAAGCCAAACAAACTAAGGCAGACTATGCCTTCCCAATCGAAACCATCTTGGCCTTACAAGACTAGGGTCTCACTAAACTCAACAAAAAATTTTGGGCTGACATTTGTAGTGAGTCAAATGAAGAAATTGACTTAGCTCAACTGATATCCCAAATGGCCAATCATAAAACAGTCATACAACTAGGAAAAGAAAAGGCTATTGTCCAAACACCCCAAACATCCTCAACCACTACCAAAACACAAAAAGCCCAAACTAATTACATGTCCACAAACAAAACCTCAAACATTATCCATATGGAGCCTAAATTCTGGGATAGCTCATCAAACAAAGCCATCCCAAAGATTTTCCCTACTGGATTTCATTCAGGCCTTTGGCACCCAACAAAATCCGCTAATTTTACGAATTCATCTTAATAGATACTGACTCAGTATCTATTAAACACTACAAGGACAAAACCAATCCTGCATTTATAACCCCTTCAACTATCCAAATCCTCAGAATTTTGTCCCCAAAATAATTTGGGAACAATCTAAACAAAATTCAAAAATTTTCTCAAAATTATGACCCAATATGTTTTAATTATTGGGACTACATGGAAGCCTGGACTAAAGTATTTTGGTTTCAAAATATTTAGTACAGACATTCATGGTTAATCTATTTTAAAAGAAAAACCAATTATATTTTTCCAAATTGGTTCTACCAATGGTGGGACTTCTTTGGGCCAATTCCAGAAATTCTACCCTCACCAACAGATGAAGGGTTTAAACTTTTTCAATCAAAATTTAACAGTCAGGAAACATGTGTTAAAGTAATGTTAAAATTTTTCTCAATATTTTCACTGGCATGGGTATTTTTCTGGCAATACAAATATGCAAAATCAGACCACTGCAAATCACTTCCAATCCTACAAAGGCATGGTTACGTAAAATGGTGGTCTCAATTTGATTCATCAATGGCCTATCTAGATAAGATCAGAGAATGGTTCAAAACCAATCCACATAGTCAGAAGATTTCAGATCCAGAAACAGCTTCGTTTTTGAATCAGAAAGCTCAAATAGCTGCAGCCCTTGTAGGAGCTCAATCAAAATAAAAAAACGCTTAATATAGCTTGCCACCTGGCAAACACTTGTTTTGATGCAAGATTTTTGACATCATTTTGTAAAATATCTTTGGCCGATTTACAGTCAACTCGGACTAAAAATTTTGATTGAGTAAGTCAGATTAAAATTTTGTGATGCATAAAACAATGGCTAAAATTTCTTTTTTGACAGTGGAATATTTTTGTTGAGTACTATTCCAATGTTTGGATGTAAATACAATGATACATTTTTTATCATGCAATTTTTGTTTTAGGATACCCCCATATCCTAAATCTGATGCATCTGTTTCCACTATCTTGAATGCATGAGGAACATGTAAGTAAAGACAAGGAAGATTGTGGACTTTGGTTTTAAGAAATCTGATAATATCAGAATGTTTGTCTGTTCATGGTGGAGGATTTTTCTTAGGCCTATCATGGAGAGACTTAATGAGATTGTTAAGATTTGGGATGAAATCTGAGACATAATTGAGACATCCTAGGAACCTCTGGAGCTGAGGTTTATCAAGGATATAATCTGAAAACTTTTCTGCAAACAAAATTGATCTTTCAATTGGGGTTATAGTTCCTTGAAAAATCATATGACCAAGAAAATGGATTTTTGTTTGGAAGAGAACAATTTTTGACTTAGAGACAGCAAGACGATTTTTTTGGATGATGTACAAAAAAGTTTTAACATGCTTGAAATGTTCATGTAAAGTTTGGAAAAAGATTAAAACATCATCAATATAAACGATTGCAAAGTTTGAGTATGGGTTAAAAATATCGTTCATAATTTTTTGAAATTTAGATGGGGCATTTTTCAGACCAAAAGGCATTACATTCTATTCATATTGACCAAATGGAACTGTAAATACTATTTTATATCGGTCTGATTCTGTGATTTGGATCTTCCAAAAATCGGATTTCATATCAAATTTTGAAAAAATATTTGCTGAGTTTAATCTATTAAGCAAATCCTTTTTGTTTGGGATAGGATAACGAATCAATTGCAAAGCTTGGTTCAAAGGTTTGTAATTGATGACAAGTCTAGGAGTTCATCATTCTATTTCAACTTGTTTATTAACATAAAATGCAGAACAGGACCATGGACTCTTGCTAGGACGAATCAATCCTTTATCCAAAAGATCTTTAATTTCTTTTTGACAATGCTGCAAAAGCTGCTCATTCATCTGAATAGGGTGAGCTTTTGTAGGGATTTTTGATTCCTTGAAATCTTTTTCATAGGGAAGATCAACAATGTGTTCTTTCCTATTCCAGAAGGCATGAGGCAAATCAGAACAGATAGACTTTTCAATTTGATATGAAAGATTTTTTATCTTATCTTGAATCTTTGGTTGAGAAAGCGTTGATTCAAGGGTTTTGAAAGAGATTTCTTCTTTTAAAAAGCAGATCTGTTTGGTTTTGGATTCAATTAGGTTTAGAGATCTCTGCTTTGGCGAGTCTAGGAACTCAAAGAAAGTTATTTGTCCTCCCACAAAAGAGGTTAGTCCAGGAAAATCTGCCAGATAAGGAAACAAAAGGATTATGAAAGGTGTCCCCAAGACTACATCATTTTTTATATTCTTTGCTATGATAAATTCGGTGGGAATTCGGAGATTACCCTTTTCTACAAAAACATCGGTTAGTTTGAAATTGATTCTTAGCCTTTCACCCGTTATTGAGCTAAGGCGTTCAGTAGACTTTTTGAAATATTTTGTGGGGATCAGACCTTCCTTAATACAGTTTGAATATGCACTTGAGTCAAAGAGTGCAATAGTGTTGAAAACAAAATCTTTAACAACAACTCGGATATGGACACGATGCTTTATAAAAGAGAATACATTTATTATTCTCAAAATTTCTTTTCCCTCGTTGTTGTTAGAGATTCTATTTTCTTGTTCCTTAGAACACTTAGTCTGGTTTAAAAGAGAATCAAGTTCTTCATCACCAGATTCTTCCTCTTGTATTAATTACGAGAGAATGAGTTGATGATTGTCTTGATTTCTTTTGATTTCCTGGATTTCCCTTTTAAGATTGTTAACCTCAGTCTGGAGGTCCTGAATGGTTATGGGACGAATAACTTGTTTTTCTAATTTTTTGAAAATGGGTTTGACATCATATTTGTTGCTAAGGACCAAATTTTTGGGTTTTTTCTCCTTTTGTAAAGATCTTTTTAATTTCAAAAGAAAATTTTTCTTTTGTTCTGGATCGCCAATAGCCTCTATAGCATCAAACAAGAGATCTTGATCTTTGGATAAGACACTAATCTGCTTGACATCAGAATCTGGGGATGATTCAATATCATCTACCTGGATATTGTTGATATCATCCGAGGATTCTCGTCCAGAGTCATCATCAGAACTTTCAATTAAAATATTGTTAATCTGATCTTCAATATGAGGATCAAGGTTCAGATTATTAATCTTTCTTTTTAACCTACAATATTTGCTAACATGTCCTGGTTTTTTACATGTATAGCAAATAATAGGATTTTTCTGTGGGTATTTTTGAAAATTATTTTGAAAACTTTTCTCATTTTTGGGGTTTTGGAAACCTTTTCTGTTTTTTCTGAAATTCTTCTCAGGATTAGGTTTAAAAACTTTTCAATTGGATGGTCTTTTAGGTTTTCTTGGATGACAAGCAGGAAGACCAAATTGTTCACAAAAAGTTTCTAGACCAATACGATTTTGGGTTTTCTCATGAGCAAGTTGCCTTTGTATTTTATCATCTTGACAAATCTTCAAAGCAACTTTTTGGATGAAAGAAATGAATTGACCATAACTTAACTCATCATAGGGTATTATCCCGTCTGAGGTTAAGTACGTAAATATCATTATCTGGGGAGGTCATACTCCTCAGAGTAAAGGGTTTTACGTAAAGCTTCTCTATTTATAACAAATTCTGTGCTACTCATGGGTACCATCATTCATAGAAGAGTATGTTGGAGATTGATGAGAAGATTGTATTTCAACATCATCATCATCGGTTTGGTAAACGGCTTGAGAAATGTTTGAATTATTTTGTAATCCCGAAATATGAATTTCAGAATTTATGGGTCTCGAGATTTTTGAAAACTGGGATTGAGAAGTCACTGAAAAAGATCTTCTTGCTGAAGCAAAATCGTTAGATGTTCCTGCTTCAGATCTAGAGGAAAAAGAGTTTCGTCTATCAAAGAAAATCTCTACTTTCCCTGATTCATCCTGTTTTTTTTTGTGAGGAAGTATTTATAAAATCAAAGGTTGTGTATTTAGAATTCAGATAATGGTTACAATCAGAATCAAACAGAAAAGGACTAAAATAGAACTATTTTCAAAAGAGATTCCAAGATAAGAGTTGTAGAAGAAAACTACTAGAATTGATACATTTTATCAAAACAAGGTCAGCTTTTATCATTTTTACGAAGAAACACAAAACCAAAGATTATAATCACACAATAGTTGCAGAACACGAAACAGGAGAACTAAATCGCATAATTAGTTTACTACAAATCGCGACTCTTAAGATTTCAAACGATTTAGGAATCAAGGATCATACGTTACACCAAAACTAATTCGAGATCAAATCAACAAATACCAAATTTATGAATAATGTTAAGGTTGAATGTTCCTTAAAGATTCAAGCAACAATTAGGAACATAATCAAGCAAGGATATATATGAATGACAAGATATGGAAGAAAAATATCCAAAACATATTTCAAGAAAAGAATCAAGAACTAGGGATTCCAATATAACTGATAAAAAAAAGATAATGTCAAACACGAATAAAGATTATACGTCGAAATGGAACTAATCTCTAGAACTTAGTTTCTAGCGTTCCCAAAACCCGCAACTCGCATTATCTATGACTCGCATATCACATATGATAACCCATTAATGCTTACATATACATAATTCACTAGTGTTAATCCGGCCAAACTTAATACCAGGAATTATGCAATGCAAGACTAATGGCATTAATCAATAGACCGTCATGTGCATAAAGCTCTAATTCTTGTTATTCAAACAAGACCTACTACATGACAGACTCTCAGAGTATGCAATTGAAGCATAATCAGTCCCTTCCCCAGGCTCTATATGAAAGACCACTCTGATACCATAATGTAACACCCTCACTATCAGAAGTCACGCTTCCGGATGCGCTACTCTGATAACAAGAAGTATAACGACTACTTTACATACTAAATACTTAAATAGGAGCCTGTGACTCGACACTGTATCGCTGATTTCTTTTAAAACCGAAAATAAATACTTTATTTTAAGAAAATACAAGCAGGCATAGATTCATATACAAGACTCCTTACATGATAACTCATAATATAATATACATATAAAACATACAACTCCTATCCCTCTTACAAACTTGTAATAACAAAGACGAGGGAAGAAAATAATCTAATTAATACAACAACATATATAAAACAAACGCAGTATAACTCTCCATAATGCTTTCTCATCTGGTTCCTGAAAAAGTAAAGCTGTAGGGGGGTGAGAACCTAACCACACGGTCTCACCACGGAGTTTCAAAGTTGTCATAAGAAGATATTTAATAAGAAAACTATTTTCAAGCTCAGTGATTATCATAGCCTTATGAATCTTTTAAAAAAAACCAATAGGAAATCATTCAAAAACCTTTTCAAAGAAACAATGTTTAATCTTTCAGAAATCCGAAACCTTTCCTTTCTTATAAGAAAATCTCAATCAGAAACTAACCACGCAATCAAACAACACAATCATTAATTCAGCACCAAAGTTCATTCTCAAATGTAGCACGCCAGGACAAACACAAGCAAGACAGACAAGGAAAGCACAAGTAGGTAGCAGTTACAGCAAATAGTTCAAGTAGCAGTTAAGAACAGTTTAGCAATTAGGCAAACCAAAACAAGTTCAAACCCAAGCAAAGCATACAAATGCATATGATGCATGCCTGTCCTATGGCTGATGAGGCTCATCTGTCGGTTATCCAGCCAACCCGACAAGTCTGAATTATCCTTAGACTGTCCCCCGACGTGCATCTCCAAGAGTCTATGCATAGTTTTTTCTCAAATAATCAATATTGCTCAATGGGGGTAACATTTCCGAGAATTTATATAGTGCCCGGTCACACTTACGTCGTAGGGTCAACAGAGTATCGAGTTTTCAACCTAGTACACGTGGTGGCAAGCCACGACACTTAATCCAGGGAACCTCGTATCTCAGATATTTCAAAATCCATAAGCCATATGAATAATTCAAAGATCATATCTCAATATTCTCAACATCATAATCATTCATCAATCCAAATCTCATTTCCAAATTCATTCAAAAGCCATATTTCAAAGAAATCCTCATCATCCTTCTTTCCATTTCGTTCACTAACAATTCTCAATCCAAAACATAACTTTTCCTTTGATAAATGAAGTAATCTTAAATCATATAATGCTTAAAATTAAACCTTTTAAAATAACTACTTCAAATGAAACTTCTAATTTTATAAAATTTCGGCAGCATCTCCTCTAAAACTCGGATTCTGCCACCCTTTTCGGGTCCCATCCAAACATTTCTCAAACCTTTTCTCAACCATTTCCAAAATTCAACTAGTTCCAATATCAAATTGTTTTCAAAGCGAATCAGTGCCAATAATAAATCTCTTTTTAAAATCAAACCAGCTCAAATACTAAATCATTTATAAAGTCATTTATAAAGTCAGATTAACTCAAAATTAAACCATTTCCAAAATTAATTCAGTTTCATATTCTAAATCATTTCCAAAGCCGATTCGTTTACATTATCAAAAATAGCTTCAAAACCAAGAAAGCCATTTTTCATAATAATCAACTAAATAACCTTTCAAACTAATTTCTTTTCAGCAATCACAAACTACTCAAGCAATCAAGCAATCAGTCATTCAGTCCAGCAAACAACCACATTTATAAGACAATCATAATCACAGACATATGTTTCTCACATTAATATCTATTTATAACAACTCTGTAAGATAAAATGAATTTTAAGAAAACCCCTACCTCGTTTGCAATTCAACTACGTGACAAACTGCATTTTTATTCTTATCCCATAGCAACAACATTAATATCGACCGTCCCCGCAGCAGCCACAGCCTTAGCTCAATCCCAAAACATTAATGTCGTGTAAAACTCAATAATCTATAACAGAACAGCAACTAAAAGAGTTTGGAACATGAAACGACTTACTGGGCTTACGAATAATTGAGAAAACAGAGCAATAGCAGCTCCGATGATGACGCAGCACCTTAATGTTGTATGCAACAGCCATAGAACTCAGCAATCAAGACCCGTAACTCGATCCTATGACACCAAGACCTCAGATCCTCAACTAAATTAAAACAGAAATACTAATTTATAGGTTTTGGGACGCATTTCTTACCCAAACAAGGGCAAACGACTGAACTGAAATAATGGTAACTCCGATGGTGGTTTCGGTGATCACTGCCACGTTCCCAGTGACCCGAACGGCGGTAATGATGGTGCAACAGTTCAGAACAACAAGCAGCGGCGGCAGATTACTGAAATAAACATGCAGTGAAGATAAAGGTTCCCGGAATCCAAAAGAATAGAAGCCAAGCTTAAAACCCTTACCGGCAGTGCTTTTTCCGGCGACGGCAGCGGATCTCGGGCGGCAGAGGTGTTCCCAGCGGCAGAAACGTGACGGCTTCTCCACGGCGGCAGCTCCCTCATGGCGCTTGTCTCTCTCTCTTCTTAAACACTGCGCGACGTGATCGGCGGTCCGGTGGCAGCACGACGGCGGCAGGGACAGGCTAAACGGCAGCAACGTTCCCTTCTCCCTTCCCTTCTTCTGATCGCAACCCCTTTCCTCTTTTTCCCTTTCTTTTTTTTCTTTTGGTTTTTCTTGTGAAGCTACGTTGAGTACTGGAGAGTATTGGGGAAAGCTAGGAGTGTGGCGGTGGAGGGTTGGGTTAGAAGGGGTTAGGGTTTTGTGTGTTTGATTTTAGGATTATGGTTTAATTTGGGACAAATATGAAATTATGAATTTTTAGGTAAATTAAGATTTTGTTAAATTTTAATAAAACTAAGAGATATTGTATTAAATTAACTTCTAAATCATTTTTAATTATTTATTTAGAAAGTATAGCGAAATGAGTTATATCAATTAAAATTAATTATCGATAATTGATATCAATTAAATAATTGTATTAATTTGTAAGATGAATAACGTATAATAAATGTTGTGAAATTAATTATAATAAATTAATAATTAATAAATAAAAAACTAAAAGAAACTTTTTTATTGCTTTTTAATGACTATACATTTTTATAATTTCACTTTCTCTTTATTTCTTTATAATTTCACTTTCTCTTTATTTCTTCTTTTTACATTTATTTCTTTTAATTTATTGAACTAAATTAATTACACTAATTATTTGTATTAACTAATTAATTAAGTACTTTTTAATGGGTTATTATAATTGTGTCTTTAGATCATAGGTTAAAAATATTATAAAAAATATTTTATAAAAATTGTTGAAAAATAAATATTTTTAAAATGTGTTCTTAAGACACAAATTAACTAAATTATTTTTCAATTTAAT
>NC_029794.2:108248077-108262880 GCF_000816755.2 Arachis ipaensis | reverse complement strand
ATTTCAAAAATAATATATAAAGCAATTAAATAATTGAACTTAATTAATTCAATTTATTATCTTATTATTTTATATATCCCTTTCTCCCTCTCTATTCTGTACTTCAGGTAAAATGTAAATCCCGGTTAAATTACTAGGTAATTAGTCAATAAATTAGTTTTTAATAAGGAAGATTAGAAATGTGAATATTATATCAAATTAGGATAGAACTCATCGAAACGAGAATTTTGACACTAATTTCGAAGAAAATGGTCAAAGATTGGACCGAACGGACCGAACCGGTTAAACCGAACCCAAACCGGGCTGTCAGTCCAGTCAACCGGACCGACACATTAAATGAGCCCGAAAGCCCATTTCTTCTTCATTTCACCTGCAGCAGCGTGAAAGCTCCAGGGAGAAGAAAACACTCCCGAAACTTCTCCGTCCGAGCTCCAATCGCCGCACCGTTTGCGGCCATGTGTTCACTGTGTCGAGTTCTACGTTTCTACTGGAACAATTTCATAGGTAACTTGTTATTTCACCTCAGCCTCTTCTTTTCCCCAATTTTTGAATTATGAATAGAAAGGTTGAATTTCTTTGATTTCTGATGTTTTAGCATCCAATTAGCTTGAGGAAAACGTTCACTCTTGCTTATGTGAAGCTTGGGTAAGGTGAGGATATGATAATTCTATTTTAATTTCATTGAATTTGAGCTTTGATCATTAAATTGGATATATATGTGTTATAAATGTGTATTAGGTTGTGAATAAATATTTGGAGCTTGAAATTGTGAATACTGGAACTTAGAGGAAGCTGATTAGTTGAATTTTGAGGGGCTGCCTTGATTTTGAATAAATAGCTTTGGTCGTTACGTGGAAATCTGCCAAGGTATGGTTTAGGTTTCTTGCATTTAATATATAATATTTTGTAAAAACTTAGGCTAGATGACCATAGGATAAGCTGAATTGTTCCACCTCTCCAATCCATTCTTCTTCCAATCCCCTTACTGAGAAAGTGGCTAGGCCTGATGAACTTTCTCCCAAACACAATATCTTTGAAGAAGAAGTTTGCTTCGAAGATATCAATCAAGCCATCGATAACTGGGAGATACCCAAAATCCCCCAAGATGAGCTTTATGTCCCTGACGACAACAAAAGAAAATCAGACTATATCATCAAAACCGCTGAAAATAATATTCCTCTGGGACCAGATTCCGGTGAGGAATTCCATCTCTTAACCAAAGCATCTGTCAGAGAATATGCCCGTCACTACAGATATCTTCACATAGGGTGTGTCCAAGTTGCCGTCAAACCTCTCATCCGAGAAGGCTTGAATGCTTCCATCCTCATGTGTCTTCGAGATATTAGACACAATGATTTCCAAGACTCCCTTATTGGAACAGTTGAAACAAGTCTTGGACATGGTCCAGTTTATTTCAACTATTTTCCTAACAAAACGGTCAGCTTGTTAGACACTAACATCCTTGACTCCCTCTTCCTGAACATCCGAATTCATGGTCTTAACATGAAGGAAGGATCCATTCCGGCCGCTTTAATCTATAGGATTCAATACAAGGTTATGAATACTTGTAATTCTAGGGTCCTTCTTAAATCCCAAGATTGTGAAACTACTTTGTTTGTCACTGACATGACAAAGGCAAATGTCATGATTCCAAGGCTCATAAGGTGGGATAAAATTGATCTCCCCCAGTCATGGTCTATTGACAGAGCTATCCCTACACAACCTAGACAAGCACCTCTCTTGCGAGAAATAAAACAGGATGAATCAGGGAAAGTAGAAATTTTCTTCGACAGACGAAATTCTTTTTCCTCTAGGTCTGAAGCAGGGACATCTAATGATTTTGCTTCAGCAAGAAGGTCTTTTTCCGTAACTTCTCAATCTCAGTTTTCAAAATTCTCAAGACCTGTACACTCTGAAATCAATATTTCTGGATTACAAAATAATTCAAACATTTCTCAAGCAGTTTATCAAACCGATGATAAGCATTCAGATGATGATGTTGAGATAGAATCTTCCATTCAATCTCCAACATACTCATCTATGTAGGGTGCTCAATATTCTTCAGTAAATAATTCCCAATGAGTAGCACAGAATTTATCATAGACAGAGAAGCTTTACGTAAAAATCTCGATTCTGAGGAATATGACCTCCACAGAAAGTGGTATTTACGTACGCATACAGCTACTCAAATTGCATTATTCAAAGAAAAATATTACAATTTTCTAAAAGAAGTTAAGATGCATATTCCCTTCTTTGAATGGTTTCATGCTTATTCCATCAAAAAATAATCTTGTTTATCCTTTTAAGAACAAAGAAAACTTGCTTACAGCAAATGTTATTTCAACTTGGAAGGTTAAAGATGGAAATTTAGTTAGATCTGAGTTTCCTCCAAAAGAACCCTTCAGTTTACATATGGAGTACTATTCTAATGTTTTGATGTAAATGCAATGATACATTCTTTATCATGCAATTTTTGTTTTAGGATACCGCCATATCCTAAATCTGATGCATCTGTTTTCACTATTTTGAATGCATGAGGAATAGGTAAGTAAAGACAAGGAAGATTGCGGACTTTGGTTTTAAGGAACCTGATAATATCAGAATAATGGTGGTTTTGGCTTGTGTATATGTGATAATTGTGGGTGTGAAGTATGATGTTTATGGTGGATATGGTGTTGAGGAAATAGGATTTGTTGATGTTAGTATGTGCAGGTGAATGTAATGAGAGCATGAGAATTGTTTGAATGAGAAAAGAGGTTTTGCAAGTTTTTTACAAAAAGTTGGTTTTGGCCAAAATTCGGCGAGGTATAACTTGGCTTCTGGACCCTCAATTTGCTTCCAACTTATTTTAAAATGAAAATTAGATTCATGAAGTTTATGCCGTTCAAAGAATGGAAGGAAAACGATTTAAAATGATTGAATTATGCTCGTCGGAAGTTTGGGTGACAAATATGTGGTGATGCAGTTGAAAATTGTAAGGTTACAGCTCTTTGGTGTAACTGATGTTGTTTTTTTTTAAAGAAATACGCCCACGCGTACGCGTGGAATGGAAATTTTGGTTTCATGACGAGAGTAGCCCTGTGCGTACGCGTGACATGAAGATTTCACCTACGCGTACGCATGACGAGGGACGCGCGCGCGAGCTGCATTTTTACAATCCCACGCGTACGCGTGGCACCTTTTCCAGCAAACATGATTTTAAGGTTTTTAAAACCTATTTCAAATTACTAAACCTCTATTTCCATTCCATTGGTCATAAATAATAGTGTTAAACTTGATAATTAGATGAAGCTAGGAAATGAGGATAACTTGAAGGTGAAGTAAAGTTGAAAAGTGATGAATTGATTATGAGATGTTATGGATAAGTCATATATGATGCTTGACTGGATATTCTGATGAAAGATTATGTATGAAATTTGGCTTGAATGATTTAATGATCTGAGATACGAGGTTCCCTGGATTAAGTGACGTGGCTTGCCACCACGTGTACCAGGTAGAAAACTTGATTCTCTGTTGACCTTACGACGTAAGTGTGACCAGGCACTATATAAATTCCCAGGAATGTAACCCCCATTGAGCAATATTGATTATTTGAGAAAAAACTATGCATAGACTCTTGGGGATGCACGTCGGGGGACAGTCTAAGTATTTTCAGACTTGTCGGGTTGGCTGGATAACCGACAGATGAGCCTCATCAGCCATAGGACAGGCATGCATCATATGCATATTGCTTGAATTACTTGCTTGTGCTTTAATTGGATGTGCCTAAATGTACTTGCCATGTTAAATGTGTATTTGTTACCTGCAGTATTTGTAACCTTCTTGTGCTTGCCTTTATCTGTTTATCTGTCTGTGAAATGCATGATGGAGTTGGAGGTATGGAGGAATGGCAGTATGGGATTTAGATTTAAGGTTAAGTTAAGTTAGGTTTAAATATTCTTAGAAAACCACCTTTTATGGCTCCTGTTTAATACTTTAAGCTCTATAATCTGAGTGTCGGCGTTCTGGGATTGCCTCTGCCATTCCCAGGACCTTATATATTATGTGTGTGGCACCTTTACCATACTGAGAACCTCTGGTTCTCATTCCATACTATGTTGTTGTTTTTCAGATACAGGTCGAGAGGCATCTCGTTAGGCGTCTGGACTCTTGAAGCGGAGTGGTTACTGGGTAGTTTTGTTGTACAGTGATGTATATATATGTACTTAGCTTTTTCTCTGCATAACTTGTTCCTTTTGATTCTCTCAGAGGTTTATGGAGAGGCAGGATTGTGTATATGTACTTTTGGGTTTTGGATATGTATGTATATATGTGTAAATATTCTCCGGCTAGTCCTGACTTCGCAGGCTGAGTTAGGAACTTGTTATTTTCTATCTTTGGCACTCTATTCCTACTTCTCTTATCTTATGTTTAATAGTTATGGTTTTCTTAGCACGCAAGTTAACTCGTTCCTTGAGCGTTGCGCTTTTATTTCGTGATTTTTGTTTCCTCTATTCTTCAATGCTCCTAGCATATTGTAATTCCTCTACTATTATATGTACTCATTTTATTTTAGAGGTCGTAATACCACACCATCTCTGTTTTACGACTTAAGCGTAAAGTTTAGTGTGGTAGGGTGTTACATTATGGTATCAGAGTAGTTCGTTCCTATAGAGCTTGAAAAACAGACTGATTGTACTTCTGTGCATTCTCTGTATATGTATTTATGTGCTATTAGGATATCTAACTGATATATATGGCATAAACGTTTGTGAGCATGCATTTGGAGCTTAAAGCATTAGACCTGCGATATTGAGACTGACAACTTAATATCACTTTTTTGGTGTGTATAGGGACCAGATGTCAACTCGCGAACGTGGTCGCGGGCGAGTTGGAGATAGGATTGGCACCATTACTCCTGCCCCCACAGGGACTGATCTAGTAGATTTTATGGCTACCCTGGAAAATATGGCTGCAGCTATGCAGGGGACAGCCGAGATACTGGGAAATCAGATAAATCAGGGTAATCATGGGAATAATAATGATGAGGATGGTCCAATGACACTTGCTACATTTCTGAAAGTACACCCTCTGACTTTTAGGGGAACCTCAAATCCCACTAATGCAGATAATTGGATTCAGGTTATGGAAAGGGCGTTGCAGGCTCAGCAGGTTCCTGAGGAGTAATGGGTTGAATTTGGAACTTATCAGTTGCAAGGTGAAGCTCAATCTTGGTGGCAGGGAACACGACGTATCCTGCAGCCCGATGGTGCTGCGATTCCTTGGGAGGTTTTCCGGACAGAGTTCTATAAGAAATACTTTCCTAATTCAGCCAGAAATGCCAATGAACTTGAATTAATGCAGTTAAAATAGGGACAGATGACTGTTACTGAGTATACTAGCAGGTTTGAGGAGTTATGTCATTTTTCTCGTATCTAACAAGGTGCGGCTGAAGATTTCGCTTAATGGAAGTGTATTAAGTATGAAGGAGGTATTCGGAGCGATATTCTGAGCTTCGTTGCCCCAATAGAGATCAGGATATTTTTGAATTGGTGAATAAGAGTAGGGTGGCTGAGGATTGTGTGAGGAAGGCGGCAGCAGAGAAAGGAAGTTTGATGGTGCCTTTTCAGAGGCCTTCAGGGAGGAATGTTGTTCCGAGAGGTAGGAATTTCAAGCATGGAGGCTTTGTTCCATAGCAGACTCAGGGTCAAGGTAATTACAGAAGGCCGAATACTAATGTCAATCAGGGAAAAAGGTTTGGGAAGCAGCCACAGCAGGATCTGAATTGTCAGAAGTGCAGAAGTATCATCCTGGAGTTCCATGCAGATTAGGACTTGGGGTATGCTATTCCTGTGGACAGCGCGGGCATATGGCCACTAATTGCCCGGAGAAGAAGAAGTATGAGACTGGTAGGGTGCAGCAGCCGGGGAGAGTATACACCACTTCTACAGAAGGTGCTGAGGGATCTGAGGCACTTATTAGAGGTAATTGTGAAATGGCTGGTAAAATCTTAAATGCTTTATTTGACTTAGGAGCAACTCATTCATTTATTGCATTTGAAAATGGCAATGAGTTAGGATTGAGAATGGTGGTTTTAGGTTATGATTTGAAAGTATATAATGCTACTCATGAAGCTATGGTGACTAGGATAGGATGTCCACAAGTTCCCTTTCGAGTGCAATAGCGTGAATTTGTGCATGATTTGATTTGTTTTCCTATGATTGGTCTTGATCTCATCTTGGGATTAGATTGGTTATCTAAGAATCATGTTTTGCTTGATTATTCTGAGAAGTCAGTACAGTTTATGCCGGAAGGGTCAGAAGCACCGGTTGTGGTGAATAGCTACTATTTAAACTCTATGATAGTAAACTGTTCTAGAACTGAATGTTAGGGTATTATGTTATTAACTATGGGAGTATCAGGTGATGATCAGAGTTTAGAACAGATTCTGGTTGTATGTAAATTTCCAGATGTATTTCCGGATGATATCAATGAATTTCCACCTAACTGGGAGGTTGAATTTGCAATTGAGTTGGTGCCTGGAGCCGGTCCGATTTTGATTACTCCTTACAGGATGTCACCTTTAGAAATGGTTGAACTGAAGGCTCAACGGAAAGATCTGTTGGGTAAGCACTTTATTCGACCAAGTGTTTCTCCGTGGGGAGCGCCAGTGTTACTGGTAAAGAAGAAGGATGGGAGTATGCGGTTGTGTGTTGATTATCGGCAATTGAATAAGATCACTGTAAAGAATAAATATCCTTTGCCTAGAATTGACGACCTAATGGATCAGTTACAGGGTGCCGGTGTGTTTTCTAAGATTGATCTGCGATCCGGATATCATCACATAAGGGTTAGAGACGAAGATATTCCAAAAACTGCTTTCAGAACCCGTTATGGTCATTATGAGTATACAGTGATGTCTTTCAGGTTAATTAATGCCCTGGCAGTATTTATGGATTATATGAACAGAATTTTCCGGCCGTATTTGGACAGGTTTGTTATTGTCTTTATTGACGATATTCTTGTTTACTCTAAGACTGAAGAGGAACATGCTGATCATTTGCGAACTGTGCTGCAAATTCTGAGAGACAGGAAGTTATATGCTAAGTTGTCAAAATGTGAGTTTTGGAAGAGTGAGGTAAAGTTTCTCGGCCACGTGGTGAGTAAGCAAGGAATAGATGTGGATCCTGCTAAGGTGGAAGCAGTGATGAATTGGGAGCGACCAACTTCAGTGATAGAGATCAGGAGTTTCCTAGGTTTGGCGGGGTATTATCGCAGATTCATTAAGGGATTTTCACAGCTCGCCTTACCTTTAACTAAATTGACTAGGAAGGATACGCCTTTTATCTGGACTCCGGAGTGTGAGGAGAGCTTTCAAGGATTGAAGCACAGATTGACTACTGCACCCGTATTGGTATTACCTGAACCAAGTGAACCGTTTGAAGTATACTGTGATGCATCTCTGAAATGTTTGGGGTGCGTTTTGATGTAGCACCAGAATGTTGTAGCATACACTTCACAGTAATTAAGGCCGCATGAGATGAACTATCCGACACATGATTTGGAACTTGCTGCTGTTGTGTTTGCTTTAAAGATCTGGAGGCACTACCTCTATGGCATTAAGTTTCATGTTTTCTCAGACCATAAGAGTTTGAAGTATCTTTTTTAGCAGAAGGAGTTGAATATGCGCCAGAGGAGGTGGATGGAGCTTCTGAAAGATTATGATTTTGAATTGAATTATCATCCAGGAAAAGTGAACGTTGTGGCAGACGTTTTGAGTCGGAAATCTTTATATGCAGCTTGGATGATGCTACAGGAGGAAGAGTTACTGATGGCATTTCAAGGTTTGAATTTGGGAGTTAGAGAAGAATCTGGAATTTTGTGTTTGAGTCAATTGCATATTTCAAGTGATTTTAAACCAGAACTTCTGAAGGCTAATCGAGACAGTGAAGCGTTATGTAAGGTATTACTAGCAATTGAACAGGAAAAATAGTGGAGAGTGTCAGAAGGACATGATGGTTTGTGGAGGTTCAAGAACCGGATTGTTGTGCCAGATATTGGAGACTTGCGACAGAGTATCCTGAAGGAAGCTCATAAGAGTGGATTCTCAATTCATCCAGGGAGTACCAAAATGTATCAGGATCTGAAAGCGATGTTCTGGTGGCCAGGTATGAAGAATGATGTGGCATTTCATGTATCTAAATGTTTAACGTGTCAGAAGGTTAAGATCGAGCATCAGAGACCATCAGGGACCCTTCAGCCTTTGAAGATTCCACAATGAAAATGGGAGAGTATCGCAATGGATTTTGTAATAGGTTTTCCTAGAACCCAATCTAGTTGCAACGCTATTTGGGTAGTTGTAGATCGACTGACAAAATCAGCTCACATTCTTCCTATCCGAATAAGTTGCACAATGGAGGAATTGGCTCGAATGTATATCAAAGAGATTGTCAGGTTACATGGCGTGCATTCTACCATTATATCTGACAGAGATCCTTGTTTTACATCAAGGTTCTGGGGAGCTTTTCAGCGTGCATTTGGGACCCAGTTAAGCTTGAGTACTGCATATCACCCTCAAATAGATGGTCAGTCAGAGAGAACTATTCAGACCTTGGAAGATATGCTAAGAGCTTGTGTTTTGGACCAGCCAGCGAGCTGGGATCGGTATATGCCATTAGTAGAATTTGCTTATAATGATAGCTATCATGCGAGCATCGGAATGGCTCCATATGAGGCTCTGTATGGCAGAAGATGTCAATCTCCGTTGTGTTGGTATGAAACTAGAGAAAGAAGTTTGTTAGGACTTAAGATGATAGCTGAAACCACTGAACAGATAAAGAAGATTCGTAATCGAATGCTTATAGCTCAGAGTCGTCAGAAGAGCTATGCTGATCAAAGGCAAAAGCCTTTGGAGTTTGAAGAAGGAGAACATGTCTTTCTGAAGGTAACACCAACCACTGGAGTGGGAAGAGCTATTAAGACTAAGAAACTAAATCCCCGTTATATTGGACCGTTTTAGATCCTGAAGAGAATTGGGCCAGTGGCTTATAGAATTGCCTTAACACCGTATCTTTTGAATTTGCACGACATGTTTCATGTGTCATGGCTTCGGAAGTATACTCCTGACACGAGTCATGTTGTGAAACCAGAACTAATCCAAGTAAGAGAAGATCTAACACTTCCAGTAATTCCAGTGAGAATTGATGATACTAGTAGTAAACAATTACGCGGAAAGGAAGTATCATTGGTAAAAGTAACTTGGAGTCGAGCTGGTATCAAGGAACATACATGGGAGCTCGAATCAGATATGCGAAAGGACTATCTACATCTCTTTTCAGGTAACTAGATTTGAATTTTGAGGGCAAAATTCTTTGTTAGGTGGGTAGGATGTAAACCCCGGTTAAATTAGTAGGTAATTAGTCAATAAATTAGTTTTTAATAAGAAATATTAGAAATGCAAATAATATATCAAATTAGGATAGAGCTCATCGAAATGAGAATTTTGACACTAATTTCGAAAAAAATGGTCCAAGATTGGACCGAACGGGTCGAACCAGTTGAACTGGGCCCAAGCCGAGCCATCGATCCGGTCCAACCGAACCAACACATTAAATGAGCTCGAAAGCCCCTTTCTTCTTCATTTCACCTGCAGCAGCGTGAAAGCTCCAGGGAGAAGAAAACACTCCCGAACCCCTACGGTAAATTTCCAACTCCCGCAACTTCTCCGTCCGAGCTCCAATCGCCGCACCGTTTGCGGCCACGCGATCACCGCGTTGAGCTCTACGTTTCTACTAGAATAATTTTATAGGTAACCTGTTATTTCGCCTCAGCCTCTTCTTTCCTCCAATTTTTGAATTATGAATAGGAAGGTTGAATTTATTTGATTTTTGATGTTTTAGGATCCAATTAGTTTGAGAAAAATATTTACTCTTGCTTATGTGAAGTTTGGGTAAGGTGAGAATACGATAATTCTATTTTAATTTCATTAAATTTGAGCTTTGAGTATTAAATTGGATATATATGTGTTATAAATGTGTATTAGGTTGTGAATAAATATTTGGAGCTTGAAATTGTGAATACTGGAACTTGGAGGAAGCTGATTAGTTGAATTTTGAGGGAATGCCTTGATTTTGAATAAATAGCTTTGGTCATTACGTAGAAATCTGCCAAGGTATGGTTTAGGTTTCTTGCATTTAATATATAATGTTCTGTGAAAACTTAGGCTAGATGACCATAGGATAAGCTGAATTGCAACGGAATGGTATAATGCTTAGTATACTTGATATCTAAGATGTGGTTTGATTGATAATTGTGGGTGTGAAGTATGATGTTTATGGTGGATATGGTGTTGAGGAAATAGGATTTGTTGATGTTAGTATGTGCAGGTGAATGTAATGAGAGCATGAGAATTGTTTGAATGAGAAAAGAGGTTTTGCAAGTTTTTCTAAAAAGTTGGTTTTGACCAAAATTCAGCGAGGTATAACTTAGCTTCCGGACCCTCAATTTGCTTCTAACTTGTTTTAAAATGAAAATTAGATTCATGAAGTTTATGTTGTTCGAATAACGGAAGAAAAACGATTTAAAATGATTGAGTTATGCTTGTCGGAAGTTTGGGTGGCAAATATGTGGTGATGCAGTTGAAAATTGTAAGGTTGCAGCTCTCTGGTGTAACTGGTGTTTTTTTTTAAAAGAAATACGCCCACGCGTACGCGTGGAATGGAAATTTTGGTTGCACGACGCGAGTAGCCCTGTGCGTACGCGTGATGGACCAGCAAGCATGTCCACGCGTACGCGTGATCCACGCATACGCGTGACATGAAGATTTCACCTACGCGTACGCATGACGAGGGACGCGTGCGCGAGCTGCATTTTTACAATCCCACGCGTACGCGTAAGCCACGCCTATGCGTGGCACCTTTTCCAGCAAACATGATTTTAAGGTTTTTAAAACCTATTTCAAATTACTAAACCTCTATTTCCATTCCATTGGTCATAAATAATAGTGTTAAACCTGATAATTAGATGAAGCTAGGAAATGAGAATAACTTGAAGGTGAAGTAAAGTTGAAAAGTGATGAATTGATTATGAGATGTTATGGATAAGTCATATATGATGCTTGACTGGATATTCTAATGAAAGATTATGTATGAAATTTGGCTTGAATAATTTAATGATCTGAGATATGAGGTTTCCTGGATTAAGTGACGTGGCTTGCCACCACGTGTACCAGGTAGAAAACTCGATACTCTGTTGACCCTACGACGTAAGTGTGATCGGGCAATATATAAATTCCCCGGAATGTAACCCCCCATTGAGTAATATTGATTATTTGAGAAAAAACTATGCATAGACTCTTGGGGATGCACATCGGGAGATAGTCTAAGTATTTTCAGACTTGTCGGGTTGGCTGGATAACCGACAGATGAGCCTCATCAGCCATAGGACAGGCATGCATCATATGCATATTGCTTGAATTACTTGCTTGTGCTTTAATTGGGTGTGCCTAAATGTACTTGCCATGTTAAATGTGTATTTGTTACATGCAGTATTTGTAACCTTCTTGTGCTTGCCTTTATCTGTTTATCTGTCTGTGAAATGCATGATGGAGTTGGAGGTATGTAGGAATGGCAGTATGGGATTTAGATTTAAGGTTAAGTTAAGTTAGGTTTAAATATTCTTAGAAAACCACCTTTTATGGCTCTTGTTTAATACTTTAAGCTCTATAATCTGAGTGTCGGTGTTCTAGGATTGCCTCTGGCATTCTCAGGACCTTATATATTATGTGTGTGGCACCTTTACCATACTGAGAACCTCCGGTTCTTATTTCATACTATGTTGTTATTTTTCAGATGCAGGTCGAGAGGCATCTCGTTATGCGTCTAGACTCTTGAAGCGGAGTGGTTACTGGGTAGTTTTGTTGTACAGTGATGTATATATATGTACTTATCTTTTTCTCCGCATAACTTGTTCCTTTTGATTCTCTTAGAGGTTTATGGAGAGGCAGGATTGTGTATATGTACTTTTGGGTTTTGGATATGTATGTATATATGTGTAAATATTCTCCGGCTAGTCCTGACTTCGCAGGCTGGGTTAGGAGCTTGTTATTTTGTATCTTTGGCACTCTATTCCTACTTCTGTTATCTTATGTTTAATAGTTATGGTTTTCTTAGCACGCAAGTTAACTCGTTCCTTGAGCGTTGCGCTTTTATTTCGTGATTTTTGTTTCTTCTATTCTTCAAGGCTCCTAGCATATTATAATTCTTCTGCTATTATATGTACTCATTTTATTTTAGAAGTCGTAATACCACACCACCTCTATTTTACGACTTAAGCGTAAAGTTTAGTGTGGTAGGGTGTTACATAAAATATTTATAATTTTTTATTTTTATTTTTTTATCTTAATTTTGCTAAAAATTTTATCATACAATTTATTATAATTTCTATCAATCAATTAATTATAATTCAAATTGAATGATTATTTTGTTACGAAATTATTATTTCCTAATCTATTCATGGGAAATACATATATTAATTATAATCACAAATTAAGCTATTTTACATTAAATGACTTATATAATGGTCATCTCATTTATTATAATAAATGCTGAATTAAATAAGTCATTATTACTTTTGATTTAGAATTAAATGAGAATAAAACCAAAGATACTATTTTATTTGGCTTTAGGATTCAATGGGTGTCATACTCAGATATAAAGTGACTTCCGAATTTTGGTCTCCAACACATCAAAGTCACATCCGTAACTCTTTTTCCATAAAAGGAATTGCGATTCAACTCTATCAGGAATACAAAAGGTTTTCAAAGAACAAGAGAATGGTTTAAATTTGCACGAATTCTAAATGTTCGAACTTACAATGTTGTTTCAGTTGGTTGTCGTTACGAGAATGACTCTAATCTATACGTGTCTAAGGAGTAGAATAGATTAAATATTATTTAAGTAATTTATTTCTAATATTGGTATTTGATTAAATTAGTTTTAGAAAAATTTAATTAATTAATTATATTAATCTTCTATTGCAATACATTTTTTATCTACTCCACGCATTATCTTTTCTATCTTCTTTTACTTTTTTAATTGCTCTTTTTACCTTATTTTTTATTGTTTATTTTACTTTTACTTCTCATATATAGATTTATTATAATTCATCACAGGTTCTTTTTTAATTTAAGTGATTTTTTAGATTATTTTACCATTGATGCTTTTATTTTGTTTAGTGTGTATTTTTAGTCTATGTTTAATATAATAATCTGCAAATATCTATTCTATTATATAAAAATTAAATTTCTGTACTTAATGATAAAATTGTCATGGCATGTTTCTAATGGTATTTTTCGATTTATTTCTTTTTACTCATTAAATGTTTCTGATGGTGTTTTTCGATTTATATCTTTTAACTCATTAAATTCAATTTATTATAATAAATTAATTATATCAACTAATTAATTTGGTTAATTATTTAAATATCATACAATTTATTATAATTTCTATCAATCAATTAATTTTAATTCAAATTGAATGATTATTTTGTTACGAAATTATTATTTTCTAATCTATTTATAGGTAATACATATATTAATTATAATCACAAATTAAGCTATTTTACATTAAATGAGTTATATAATGGTCATCTCATTTATTATCATAAATACTGAATTAAATAAATCATTATTACTTTTAATTTAGAATTAAATGAGAATAAAATCAGAGATACTATTTTATTTGGCCTTTAGGGTTTAATGGGTGTCACACTCAAATATAAATAGTGACTTTTGGATTTTAGTTTCCAACACATCAAAGCCACCTCCGTAACCTTTTTTTTCGTAAAAGGAATTCCGATTCAACTCTATCAGGGATACATAAGGTTTTCAAAGAACAAGGAAATGGTATGAATTTTGCACAAATTCTAAATGCTCGAACTTACGATATTGTTTCAGTTAGTTGTCGTTACGAGAATGACTCTAATCTATACGTGTCTAAGAACTAGAATAGATTAAATATTATTTAAGTAATTTATTTCTAATATTAGTATTTAATTAAATTAATTTTAGAAAAATTTAAATTGTTGACTCAATTTATATATTACAACTATTCTTTTTTAATATATTATTTTTACATTTTTTAATATTAAATTTTTTTTCTGAAATTTATTATAATTATATTACAATTAGCTCATGAATAATGCATGATTATATTAATTTAAGAAAATATCTTCATTATAATTATATCAAACCAATATTTAATACGTTATTAAATTATTTATCAATCATCGATATTTTTAATCATTCTAATTATATCAATTGATATAGTTCTAATTCTCATTTAAGTGCAATAATTTTATTAGGGTAAAAACGTAAATAAGCCAAGGGAGTTGAGAAATTACGCAAATCCGCCAAACTGAAAATTGCTTCACGAATGAGCCAAAGCACATTACTATATAATTCGAACCAGGTTGGTTCGAATTACAAAAACACATAATTCGAACCAAGGTAGCTCGAATATTGATGAAACAAGTGATGCATGTAATTCGAACCTAGTTGGTTCGAACTAGGATTGAGAGTAATTCGAACTAAGTGAGTTCGAATTACACGGTTGGACACTTCAGCAAGTAATTCGAACCTAGTTGGTTCGAATTAGTCAAAGTTTACCTCGAATAGTAATTCGAACTATGCTGTTAAAAATTAATAATTTATTAAAAAAGTTTATTAAAAAATTTATTAAAAAAATTAATAATTAAAAAATTAAAAAAATATATATTTTATTCCATACAAAATAATTAAAAAATATATTTTATTCTATACAAAATA
>NC_029794.2:108245080-108247801 GCF_000816755.2 Arachis ipaensis | reverse complement strand
AAATTTTTTTAATAAATTATTAATTTTTTAACAGCATAATTCGAATTACTATTCGAGGCAAACTTTGACTAATTCGAACCAATTAGGTTTGAATTACTTGCTGAAGCGTCCAAACGTGTAATTCGAACTCACCTAGTTCAAATTACTCTCAATTCTAGTTCGAACCAACTAGGTTCGAATTACATGCATCACTTGTTCCATCAATATTCGAGCTACCTTGGTTCGAATTATGTATTTTTGTAATTCGAACCAACCTGGTTCGAATTATATAGTAATGTGCTTTGGCTCATTCATGAAGTAATTTTCAGTTTGGCGGATTTGCGTAATTTCTCAGCTCCCTTGGCTTATTTACGTTTTTTACCCATTTTATTAGGAGATAGTTAATGCACATATTAATAATTACACATTTAATTTGATGATGATGATGATGATGATGATGATGATGATGATGATGATGATGATGATGATGATGATGATGATGATGATGATGATGATGATGATGATGATGATGATGATGATGATGATGATGATGATGATGATGATGATGATGATGATGATGATGATGATGATGATGATGATGATGATGATGATGATGATGATGATGATGATGAGTTATAGCTCAAATGGCATAGTCTCCCCATACTTAATTAAGAGGTTGCGGGTTCGAGTTTTTTATCTTTGGTAAAAAAAATATATAATAATAATAATAATAATAATAAGGTCTACACGGTACATGCATTATATTTTAAAAAGGTAAAATATATTTTAAAAAAATTAGGGTATCAATAATCAATTGTGATTAATATCAATATCAATAATTAATTCTTAGAATTATTTTTGTACTACTAAAGGTTGTATATAATATTTTTTTTGTAGAATAAAAAAGGTTGTGATTCATAACATTTTCGTAAAGTTATATCGTATGGACACAAGATTAATTAGATAACAAATTGAATTTTAATTAATATGTTTTATTTTCTGCTCATATTTTTCATTAATTATTTTACTTTTTATATTTACAGTAAATATTGAATGTAAAAAATAAAAAAATATTGATTATTTATCATCTAGAAAATTCGTACCTCAGACATAGATCTTCTTCTGTTTATTATTTTTCATATCTAAGGGCTACTAACTATAATTCTATCAACAGTATTACCTATGGTACATTATATAACGAAAAAGTTTGAAAAATAAAGGCAGTAATTATAAGGTTATAGAAAGTCCCATCCAAATTTGACAAGAACAAGACGACTTACATATAAATGATTCTCATAGATAATAAAGTAAGTTGATTATTTTTCATGATTCTTTCAAGTGATTCTAGGTCTATTTTATAAAAAAATTTTGTTCATATTTTAAGTTTATTTGATAAGTAAATCCTTGTACGAATCAATGACAGTGCAATTTTATAGATTTATAAATGCTAATAGCCTTTATATTTAATTTGTTTTATAGTGTGATATAGCCAATATATTTGTTGGTGGATTTGACTATTACTATATTATTTATGATCATATTCAGTATATATGTCTGATTTATTGAAAAAAGTAGATTATTAAAACCGATTAATAACTATTTTAAAGTTAATCCAATTAACACTAAATTAAAAAAATCAAACAATGCATAACATATTACTTTTTTATTAATCAAATTATTATAATTCAAATTAATTTTAAAAAAATAATTTAAAATCATAATTTCAATCTTATCATCATTAGGGGTGTTCATGGTTCAGTTTTTTCATAAACTGAACTGAAACTACACTAAACCATTTTAAATGGTTTAGAAACTGAACCAAACTACTTTGTCAAATAAGAAAATGGTTTTAAACCAATTTACAATACAGTGCACCAGTTTAAACCAGTTCATAAAAATAAAACCAGTTTTAATAGAAAAACCCAGTTTAAACTGGTTTATAGGCTAAAACTAGTTTTAACTTTTAACATATATAAAATTAGTTTTTACATTTTCTCTCTCCCCCCTCTCTCTCTCCTTCTCTCCCTCTCTCTCTCTTTCTCTCTCCCCCTCTCCCTCCCTCTCTCTCTCTTCTTCCCTCCCTCTCTCCCCCTCCTTTCTCTCTCTCCTTCTCTCCCTCTCTCTCCCCCTCCTCTCTCTATCTCCCTTCTCTCCCTCTCTCTCCTTCCCCTTTTCCTCTCTCTCTTCTTCTCTCCCTCTCTCCCCATCCTTTCTCTCTCTCTCCCTCCTCTCTCTCTTTTCCTTTTCTCTCTTTCTCTCTCTCTCCCTTCCCCTCTTTCTCCCCCTCTCTTTGTCTTTCTCTCTCTCTCTTCCCCTCCTCTCTCTCTCTCTCTCTCTCTCTCTCTCTCTCTTTTCTCCCTCTCTATCCCTTTCTCTCATTCTCTCTCTCTCTCTCTTTCTCTCTCTTTTCCTTTTCTCTCCCCTCCTATCTCTCTTTCTTTCCCTCCCTCTCTCTCTTAACATATATAAAATTAGATTTTACATTCTCTTTCTTACCCCCTCTCTCTCTTTCTCTCTCTTTCTCTCCTTCTCTCCCTCTTTTCTCTCTCTCTCTCTCTTCCTCTCTCTCCCTTTCTCTCTTTTCTTCCCCTCTTCTTCTCTTTCTCTTCTCTCCCTCTCTCCCATCCTTTATCTCTCTCTCTCTCCTTCTCTCCTTCCCCTCTCTCTCTTCCTCTTCTCTCTCCCCCCCTCTTTCTTCCCCTCTCCTCTCTTTGTCTTCCTCTCTCTCCCCCTTTTTCTTTT
>NC_029794.2:108229552-108241205 GCF_000816755.2 Arachis ipaensis | reverse complement strand
TCTCTCTCTCTCTCTCTCTCTCTCTCTCTCTCTCTCTCTCTCTCTCTCTCTCTCTCTCTCTCTCTCTCTCTCTCTCTCTCTCTCTCTCTCTCTCTCTCTCTCTCTCTCTCTCTCTCTCTCTCTCTCTCTCTCTCTCTCTCTCTCTCCCCTTTTTCCTTTTTTCTCTCTCCCCCTCTCTCTTTTTATCTTTCTCTCTCTCCCCTGCCCCTCTTTCTCCCCTTTCCCTTTCTTTTTCTCTCCCTTTTCTCCCTCTATCCCTTTCTCTCACTCTCTTCCCTATCCCTCTTCCTCTCTATCTCTCTCTCTCTCTCCCTCTCTCTCCTTCCCTCTTCCCCTCCTTTCTCTCTCCCTCTCTCTTTCTCTTTGTCTCTCTCACTTTCTCTCCCTCCCTCTCTTTCTCTCTCTCTCTCTTGTACTTTTTTCCCCTCCCTTCTCTCTCTTTCTCTCTCTCTTTTTCCTATCTCTCCTTTTTTCCTCTTTTCTCTCTCCTTCTTTCTCTCTCTTGTTTTGGAGAAAAGAGGGAGAGAGAGAAGAGGGATATAGAGTGAGAGAAGATTGAGAGAGAAAGAGAAAAGAGAGAAAGGAAGGGAAAAAAGAGGAGAAAGAGAGAGAGGAATGAGAAGAAAGAGAGACAAGAGGAGAGAAAAAGAAGGGAAGGAGGAGAGAGAGAAATAGGAGAGAGAAAGAGAAAAAAGGGAAAAGAGAGAGAGAGAGAAAGAAGAAGAGAGAAGGGAGGGAGAGAGAGAGAGAGAGAGAGAGAGAGAGAGAGAAGGGAGAGAAGGAAGAAAGGGAAAAGAGAGGGAGAAAAGAGAGAGGAGGGGAGAAAGAGGAGAGAGAGTGAAGGGAGAGGGGGAGAGAGAGTGAGAAAGAGTATGTAAAAACTAAATTTAGAGTTTAAATAAAACCAGTTTTAATTTGGTTTAAAACTAAACTGAACCATAAAAACTGGTTTTTAATAAACTGGTTTTCATAAAAACTATGATTTCAGTTCAGTTTCAATTCAGTTCAGTGAAACCAGTTTTTTTGCACACCCCTAGTTGGGGAACAGTCTAAGTTCAATTCAGACTTGTCGGGTTGGCTGGATAACCGACATATGAGCCTCATCAGCCATAGGACAGGCATGCATCATATGCATATTACTTGAATTTCTTGCTTGTGCTTTAATTGGGTGTGCCTAAATGTACTTGCCATACTAAATGTATGTTTGTTACCTGCAGTATTTGTGACCTTCTTGTGCTTGTCTTTATCTATTTATTTGTCTGTGAAATGCATGATGGAGTTTGAGGTATGGAGGAATGGTAGTATGGGACTTAGATTTAAGGTTAAGTTAAGTTAGGTTTAAATTTTCTTCGAAAACCACCTTGTATGGCTCCTGTTTAATACTTTAAGCTCTATAATCTGAGTGTCGGCGTTCTAGGATTGCCTCTGGCATTCCCATGACCTTATATATTTTGTGTGTGGCACCTTTACCATACTGAGAACCTCCAGTTCTCATTCCATACTATGTTGTTGTTTTTCAGATACAGGTCGAGAGGTATCTCATTAGGCATTTGGACTCTTGAAGCAGAGTGGTTATTGGGTAGTTTTGCTGTACAGTGATGTATATATATGTACTTAGTTTTTTCTCCGCATAACTTGTTCTTTTTGGATCCTCTTAGAGGTTTATAGAGAGGCAGGATTGTGTATATGAACTTTTGGGTTTTGGATATGTATGTATATATGTGTAAATATTCTCCGGCCAGTCTTGACTTCGCGGGCTGAGTTAGGAGCTTGTTATTTTGTATCTTTGGCACTCTATTCCTACTTCTGTTATCTTATGTTTAATAATTATGGTTTTCTTAGCATGTAAGTTAACTCGTACCTTGAGCGTTGCGCTTTATTTCGCGATTTTTATTTCCTCTATTCTTCAAGGCTCCTAGCATATTATAATTCTTCTACTATTATATATATATAGTCATTTTATTTTAGAGGTCGTAATACCACACCACCTCTATTTTACGACTTAAGCGTAAAGCTTAGTGTGGTAGGGTGTTACAAAATCATGGCTTTGGCTTTATCCTTCTGGGATGTATTATTTTCAGCCTTAATAGAATTTCCAAGATAATTGAATCAAGATGAATTTTAGCATCTAGTATCCATGATATATAATTGTTTCCAGATATATCAATAGCATTAAATTCAAGATGAGAGAGCTTCGACATAATAAAATTTGTTACATGGAGTCTTCTAAAATTTGGTTAGAGTCTCGTGCTAATAACGTGTTGTAGAATAAATAAAGAAGATATATAAAATAAATAAGCGTAAATAGAAGACTCTAATATTAGTATTCATCAATATAATAATCTCAATATAATAAAAATAGTTTATATATATCTATAACGTAAAAGAGAGAGAAGTATTGGCAGTATGTAAGAAGAGTATTATATTAAAAGAAAGAAAGAGGAATGTTTTATTACTGTGTGTAATAGTTTCTCAGTTGCTTCTCTATTTATAGGCGAAAGAAGATTTACATTTTTAAATTTCTTTAATGCATTCATCTTTGAGAGCATGAGCCGGCATGAGCCGCTCATAATAAATGGCATCCACGTACTCATTCTTATCACAACAACTATAAACGTGTTTTATTTTTCGATCTTTTTCCTTAATATTTGCAATATGGTAAATTATATAGTAAAAAATATAAGTTTACAGATATTTTTTTATGAAATAAAAAAAATTAAAAAATTAAGACTCACATTTTAAATAATAATAAAATAATAAAAAATAACTATAAAAAAAATTATATTTTTTTATCTAATTTTAATTTATATAGTAGTGTCCCGTTAAAGGACTATGCCTTCTCCCGTACCCATAACATTATTGAAGCAACAATACATGGATCCAACAATTAAATATTGCACTCAGACAAGTAGGTCAGATGCCAATTAACTTTAGTATTTGTATTTGGATTTAGGTTTTCTAACTATACAAATTGCTAAAATAAAAGAAAGTGAGAGCTAAATATTATTAAATTAATATGCTACAACAACAAATACAAAATCTTATCCCACTAAATTTATATATAGGTGAATTTTACCATGTAGAAGAAAGATTCTTTCTATATGTATAGAAATTTGTTGTCATATTTTGAGTAGAACAAGTGTCTAGAGAGAGAGAGTACAATGACAACTACAGTGAAAGACAAAAGCTGATATGTGGACCCACTGTGATAAATTAATTTCATCAATAATTTAATAATGTAAAGTTGAGTAGGTATTAATTATGAATGATAATGATGGGCTGATTTTTGTTTTTTTTTTCTTTAATGGATTTAAGTTTTTGGGCCAGGTCATTTTTTTCTCTGGATTTGGGTCTTAATTGAATTTTTTTTATGAAAAACCAAAATAATAAACATAATATCTTATGGATTTGGGAGTTATTTGAATTTTTTTTTGTTTGGGTCTTAATTAATTTTTTTTGTGTAGATGTAGGTGTTGATTGATTTTTTTTTTATGAAAAGTGGACACTTTTTTTTTGTCATAAAAGATGTATTTTTGTGTTCTTGAAAATATTAGTTTAGTATTTTGCACATATTATTTTTATTCTAATACTATTAATAATCTTATTGTTAATAATATTTTAGACTATAATCATTCATTAGTTGTGATTTTATTATTAGTTATATGGTTAATTTTGTAGTAGGTAAATTAATCATTAGTTATATGGTTAATTTTTGTAGTAAGACACATAATTTACGTTATAAAAAAATTATAATAGTGCATAAGAATAAAATGGTTTAGCATTTAGAATTTAATTTTGGTTCGTTTAAGGTTTATTTTGATGATAATATTTTTGGTACGTGATAAAATTTTTGTATTGTAACAATTGTAAATCGATGATAGAATTTAGTGTTTAATTAGAATTCTTTTCATAAAACCTTGGTAAAAATTTTGAATATATTTAGTTAATATAGTTGTTAGAATTTCAAAATATAATTTATAATTTTTACTAAAAAATGAAATATGTATGTATTTTTTATGAGTATTTTACTAAATGGCATCATGTTATTTAACAAGTTATATTCATGCTTGACAATAAATAATTTATTGATGTAAAAACAATCACAAAAAGAATATGTTAGATGGATGTTAATTTAGAATGATTCATATATGTATTATATATGTGTATGACCGGAAAGATTAAAATGAGAGTAAATCACATAAACAAACTGAATGCATTCTAAATTTATATGAATGTCCAAAATACAAAATGATTATATGAATTTATTACAAATTTTTGTCAAAATCATTAAATCTAAACCCATGAATTTGATTTACTTTGAGTGTGGTTCGATTATTATAGTTTCGATTTATCTCCATAGAAGCTGCTCCTATTAAATCGAAGCTATTGATTTCGTTTTACCTAAATTAAATCGAATAGATTCGATTTACATGAGATAGTCTTCACTAAAATATTTTTTCATAGTAAATTGATTCCAATGAATTCCATTTACTAATACACCTACTAATTCGAATCACATGTAATTGAACATTCATGTAAATTTGAAACTCATTCAGTTTATTTATGTAATTTATTCTTAAAATGAATGTTGTCACTTTTATACATTAAATTAGTTAATATAGAGATTAAGTAGAGTATTATCTATTATTGAATATGATATGATATCATTTTTTCATGATTCATTTAGGTAAATTTTATTGCTATTTTTTTCTTTCTTTTTATATTTAATTCGATCTAAAATTATGAAATGATAAGTACGGTTATAAAAATGAATCCTTTAAAAAATGAGTCTTATAAAAATATTTTAAAAAATAATTATGTACTTTGTATTCATAATATTTAAATAAAGTCTAACATATTAAAATTGGATTAAAAGCTATTTAAATTCTTTTTGTTGTTTCATTATTTTTAAACTTATGAATAAAATGGTTTAGTTATTCAAATTTATTGTTACTTGATTTAGGATTTAGTGTAAGATGCTTTAGGATTTACTGATTTAGGTTTTAGTGTATAAAATTTTAGAATTTAGAATTTAGAAATATATTGTTTAGAATTTAGGGTTGGATGGTTTAGAGTTTAAGATTGGATTAGTTTAAGTTTTATGATTAAGAAATCAGGGTTTGTTGTTTATTATTAGAGATTAAAATTAGATGGTTTAAGTTTTTCATTCTAAAATTAGATGGCTAAGTATTTTAATATTTAATGATAAGGGGTTTAGTGTTTACGATTGACATTTTTGATAAAATTTAAAAAATAGATACAATGATGATGATTATATTTTTTATACTTAACAATGTTAAATTAGTTGTTAATTTATTTATGTGTAGGTTAATTTAATGATAACGTAAATTATGTGTAGGTTAATGGTTAATGTGAAAAAAATATTTAAGTCATTGTTATTTAAATTTTTATTTGCTAGTAAATTATTTTTAAAAAAAAATACGGTGAATAATTGAATTTGTAAAAAATTATTATTTTATTTGTTAGAATGGTTATTTGAATTTAGAATTTAATTTCTTATGTGTTAGTTAAATTTAAAGCTGTTAATATTTGATAATAGGTATACTTATTGCTGGTCAAAATTTTATCTGTGTTGACAGAAGATTGCTTTTGGGACGTGACAAATTATGATGGTAGTAATATGTTAAGTGTTGTTGAGAAAGAAATAGTAAAAGTGATTCTCATAAGGTAGGAGGCGCTTGAATTAATAAAAGAAGATATGTTTTAATTAATAATTTATATTAGATACATTCAAGGTTAATTTAATAATGTATAAATATTTTGACTTTTACTGTATATAATTATGTAGACATTTGTTGTGGTGTGTAAAATTTTTGCTTAAATTTTCTAAAAAATTAAATGGTTTATTTTAGATTTAAAAAGATAAAAGTAAAATAATTATAATAATTTAAAACTTATTAGCAAAAATAAATCAAACGAAATTAGGCATCAATTAAAAAATATCGTATAGGTGGCTAAACTATGTATATATTAACATGTAGCTATGTAGGTGATCACTTAATAATATGTAGATAGATATATTTATACTAATAATTAAAAATATAAAATATTTATACATATGCAAAAAGATAATATAGATTAAATTAGATGGCTTTGATAGATATTTTTGTTTAAAAAAATGTTAATAATAATAATAATAATAATAGTAGTAGTTGTTTTGGGGCTTGGTAGATATATTTAAATAACTCCAAATCCTAATGATTTTAAATAAAATATATTTAAATAACTCCAAACCCACAAAATACTGTATTTATTATTTTGGTTTTTCATAAAAAAAATTTAATTAAGACCCAAATCAGAGAAAAAAATGGCCTGGCCCAAAAACTTAAATTCATTAAATAAAAAAAAACAAAAATCAGCCCATCATTATCATTTATCATTAATACCTAATTAACTTTACATTATTAAATTATTGATAAAATTAATTTATTGCAGTGGGGTTCACATATCAACTTTTGTCTTCCACTATAGTTATCATTGTACTCTCTCTCTAGACACTTGTACTACTCAAAACATGACAACAAATTTCTATACATATAGAAAGAATCTTTCTTCTACATAGTAGAATTCACCTTATATATATTGTTCTTTATATATTTTTAATTATATATATTGTTTTTTTTTTCTTTTTATCACTTATAAAAATTTAGTATTAGATAAAATAGAATAATTATTCAAATCAATCTATAAAATTTTTAGGAGTGAACACTCTAATCTTTAAAAAAAAATTTAATACGCAAGATAATTTCTAGCGTTTATTTCTGTTATTGTCATCAATGTAGTTTCTAATCAATTTTTTCTATTACTCATTAATATTAATTATTGACATGACACATGAGCTTGTACACATGATTATTTATTTTTCGAGTGTAGCAAGATGAATAAATCAATTTGTGATTAAAAAAATAAGATGACAGATCAGTCTC
This sequence comes from Arachis ipaensis, assembly GCF_000816755.2. Lineage (NCBI taxonomy): Eukaryota > Viridiplantae > Streptophyta > Magnoliopsida > Fabales > Fabaceae > Arachis > Arachis ipaensis. The sequence goes on along the minus strand of NC_029794.2, from coordinate 108,234,258 downwards.
TTAGTCTTTGTAGCTATTTCAAAACAAAATGAATACATCAGTCCCTACAGTTATTTCAAAAATGACATCATATATTTTTTTTCTTTGTAATTCTCTCTTAAATTGAAACCAACTCCCTAGTCTTATCTAACATTTCAAATACAATAGGTCCTTCATGATTCTTCCACATCACCATAACAGACCTTGTAAAAGATATAGGTATACTTTTAATAATCAGTATTTCTTATATAATATGACTCAACACAAAAATCATAATGTAATGGAGAAATAAAATGAAAAAGATTTACACAGAAGGCTATAAGAAAAAGATGCTTTTGGCACAAAATTTTTCAGTGTTTTTTAGCAGTAGTGAAATTACTATAATTTCATAACAGAGGACTAACAAAAGTTTTCACTTAATTTCATTAAGATCCACCTTAATCAAACTTATTATTATTTTTTATTATTATTTAATTATTAATTTAATTTGTTTAGTCTAATAGTATATATGCATACAATCTATACATGGACTAAAATTTTTGGCCTAATATGAATTTAAAAAAAAATCAGATTTACCCTAGTGGATAGGTGATGTTCAGTGTTGAAATAACCACCCCACAAAATCAAGAATCCTAATTTTTTCTCTATCCCCTTTTCTTCCGTTACCGTCACGTTAGAAAACAAACTCTTCATATTCTGTTTTGAACATCTCACCATCTCCCACATTGGAACTCTGATCAGCGCTGACCATCCTTCAACGCGACCATCCGTCGCGTGTCTCCCGCCCAGCAGAATCCACCGGCTCTCTCATCGTCATTGGTGCACAACACGCAGGCGGTTCAACCCAACCTCCGCCGTGCCTGACTAACTCGGGTCATCCACCATCCGCGCAGTACGGAGCACAAACGCTAACCCTTCCTCAACGTCATTTCATACTAGCAACTCCCAGCTTTTGGCGGCACCACCAACCTCAGCTTTCTACCTGCCATTCCACTTTTATTTCGGCGCATGCAGTACAAACTGAAGGCTGCGCGCAAGTTTCATGTAGTCGCAGGTTAGTGCGAAGTGTCTTGGTTTTTTTTTTCCAGTCATTTGAATTGCTTTTTGTTGTTCCTAGTATGACATGCATTGACCTGTGTGTTGGCGTTTGATTTTAAATAGTGATAAGATAAAATGTTCGATTTTCAATTAGCTAAAACGTGCCCAACAAGCTGTAGGTGTAGAGGTTTACTATTTAAAAAGTCTTAGCACGGGAAGATTTTCAAAAGTTTCGTTCCAACAGGGTAGAATGTTTCGTTCTTGTGTGGTCCATTGCATGTTATGTCTCCTAGAGTAGTTGACTGGTATTGTCCTGTTGTTGAAAGTGTGTCGATGGTTACCGTAACAAGCTTTCAGATGGTTATTTTGGTATGCATTTGGATGCTGTTCATTTTTTAATGTTTGCTGCGTTGGTCCGTGCTTCATCACAAGTGTTTATAATCATCCTTCATTCAGTCTTATTTAATTCTTCCTGAGCACAGAGTTTCATATTGATTTGAATTTTTCCTGATTCATGTTTTTGCCGTATCTAGTGCTGGATACTGTTTATATCGATTTGTTGTCGAATTTCTAAACCTGAAATTATGACCTTGCTGCATCATTATTATGCGGGATCTTGTACTTTAGCATTGTGAAGTGAATTCTTTTGGTTTTGATGTCCCCTGGCAGGTTATTTTATATTGTGAATCTATGGTTTTTCCCCACTCTAGGCTGTAATTTGTTCAATAAAAAATTGTTTAAGTATTTTTATTGATGTAATGATTTCTTTTCTTTTTTTTTTTTATTTTACTTTAACAGAATAGTATTTTTAATAATAAGTTAGCATACCACTTTGATGTAATATGGTTTAATAATTTCAATGTTTTGAATCTGTTTATTTCCCCTTAAACAGTGAAGTCACCCTAGTTACTCCTACTTAAGTATCTATTGACTAATGGAAAGGTGTTTATTTCACTCAAGTCAATCTCAGATCTCAGTCGGTCAATCATTTAATAGTTCGAATTCTGCTGTATTTAGTGAAGCCATATCATGTTCAAGTTGCCATCATATTAGTTGTATGGTTGTTTACCTATGAAAGTGGATGATTTGTTGATTTTTTGTAATGGTCTGCATGAATATTGTGCAAGTGCCTGTTATTTGAAATTGTTGCTTCAGTTGTTCAATTTAATGTTCCTCGGCAGGTTATTTTGGAATGTGTCTTGACACTACTTTTTCACTCTTGGGACTGTGATTGCTTTAAATAAATATTGTTTTAATATTTGTATTTGTTTAATTATTTTTTTGCCGGGTTATTTTTTTCCTTTACATTATATTAAAAAAAAATTAAACCAGGCCAAGTTGTTGTGATCTATTTTAAGATTTTCAATGCTGTTCACCCTTGTTTATTTCATTATTTACGAAGCCAAGCTCTCCAAGTTGCTCCTCATTCAGAAACAGTTTACCGATGTAAAGGTTTTATTTTTTTTTAAACTCAAGTTAATGTACTTTCTCAGTCAGTTAGTCACTTAAAAAATAAATTTTCATTGTCTTTTGTGTAACACCAGCATATCCAGGGTTTCTATAAGATTAGATTTATGGGTGTTTGTCTATAAAGGTGGCATCTTTGAATATTTTATGTACTTTTATTATGGCTTGATTCTTTCAATGCAAGTCCTAACTCAATAATTTTATCACAAAGCTTGATTTTAATTTAATAATTTCTTACGGCTTTGTTTTGCATGTCACTTGATTGTTTTCATCCACTTTATTGGTGTTGATTTGGTTGAAACAATTTTGTTTCCATCGCTCCTCTTATTCAATCATTTTTCCATTCCTATTTTTTCCCTAAAAAATGAAATTATTAAAAAAATTTTACCACGTGATTTGGTTGTATAATGTTTATGTAGCTTAGTTGTTCAGTTTTTAAAAAATGAAAACATCACAATGCTAAATGATTATTGTGCCAGAACTTCTTGTTTAAAATAGTGTTGTGGAGTTGGTGGCTGTAATGTTTTTTTTTTTTTCATGCGGAAAGGTATTTAGTTGCTTGGTTTCAAGTATGTCAATCTTTTATGTTGCCTGCATTTGTTTGAAATAAGTATATCGTAAACTCTGCATGCTATTGAAGGGTTGGTTTTGATATGGGGTTACTTGTTATTATAACTCTACTTTTACCTTGGGTGCTTTAATTTGTTCCTTTTATTTTGACGCATACCCATCCACCCAAAGGCAGGAATGAACATCTACTATCTTATGGAAACAAACATGTAAGTTAATTGTGTCGAACATACATTTTAATTGCTGTATCCAAGGAGTATCTACATAACAAAGCATCATGTTTCAAGAGAATTTTAGACTTCTAACTTAGGCATAATAACTTTGATGTGATTCTCTTTAAGGGGGCATTGCAGACAAATTTATTCCCAAACTGCTATGTGTGTGGATTAATCATGTTACTTTATCAGGTAGAAATTTATTTATGATGAATTAATAATATATAGAAATTGGTGAGACTAATTACTCATACATTCCTTCCAGGCACGGACTTGTTTGGGTTTTGATCTATTGAGGACAATTTTGATGGGGAAAAAGGTAATTCGTGTTGCATCATTCAGCAATCTTCCTTTTCATGGCTTATACCTTGTTTTATTGATGTACACAGAAATTAGTAGAGATGCGCTGTTCACCATTCTATATCAATGGCATGGTTACCCATCTGGAAAGCATTAATGCCGTGGAAAAGCTACTGGCGATTGACGCAATTGGTTTTGGTTTCATGAAGAGGATTCCAAAATGGGCGGTGAAACAAAGTATAATGAAACAACTTACGAGGGCATACGATGTGGACACGAATACGCTTATTGTGGATGTTGCAAACATCCCCATCAATTCTGAGTTGATAGGGAAGGCATTAGGCATACGCGACGGGGGTAAGATACCAATGTTCCATTTTTAGTATTTACTAAACATATCCTGGTTTGATATCCTTGTCGTTGCGTAATAGTTGTTGTTCACACTGTTCTGCACTTGAAAATGTAGGTGATGACAAGTCATCTTAGCCTAGTTTCACTAGCCTTTTTCTTTTGTTTTCAATAGAATTATGCACTTTCTTGAGCCATAAGCAAGCCAATTGGGTAGATTTTCATGCTTCCTTTGATTTAATCAACCATGTATGAATTAATGCTATTTCATGAGATTTTATGCTATAATTGTCACATATTATGAAAGAATGAATATCTCATGATTTTGAGCATAGCTTTGATGTGTTTGGTTGATTAATGATAGGTGAAGAAAGCTTGGAGAAAGGTTGAAGCAAGAAGGAATGGCTAGGAGGAAGAGAGGACAAAAAGTTTGAGCAAAAGTTTGCCTCAAACTTTAGCTCAAACTTTTGGATTAATTGGAAATGAACCAGGGAGCAAAAAGCTGGACCAAAAGTTAGCCTCAAACTTTTGTGCAAACTTTTGGGCAAAAAGCTGGAGCAAAAGTTAGCCTCAAACTTTTTGGCTAACTTTTGGCATCACAAATCAACACCCTGGAGACCAAAAGTTTGCGCCAACGTTAGCCCCTAACTTTTTGGCTAACGTTGGCGCCATGAGTGTGCAAGGGGAGGCCAACGTTGGAGCAAAAGTTAGACCCCTAACTTTTGCCCCAACGTTCGTATCAGCAAAAGAGGGTGGCTGATGTGAAAAGTTGGAGTAAAAGTTAGCCTC
>NC_029794.2:108208427-108228050 GCF_000816755.2 Arachis ipaensis | reverse complement strand
GTGTATAAATAGCATAGGATTTAAGTTTTTCGGAGAGCTTTTCCTTTGAGTTTTCAGAGAGAGTTTTCGGAGAGTTTTGGTGTTGAGTGAATTTTAAATTTCTAAGTCTTGGGGAAGGAGAATTGAATTCCCTTCCTCTTAGTTTTCTTGCTTTCAATTTCAATTACAATTGTCTTGGATCTTGGGTGGAGAATTGAAGAACTTCTGTTTCAATCTCACCTTGGGATCTTGTTTAATTTTCTGCTTAATTGAATTTCAGTTTCGGTTAATTGCTTTTCATCTACTTTCTTTGCAATTTACATTTCCTTTGCAATTGTTCTTGTTGGATCTAGGAAGGCATTGAGATCTAGACTTGGTTTTCTAGTCTCTTGGGTCCTGAGATCCGGATTTCCCATTTCCCATTCCATGTTTACTGTTTTCATGCTCATTTACATTTCTGTTTTAAGATCCGGTTCTATTCAAGACATCCTTTACTTTTCTGTTTGTTGCAATTTACTTTTCCTTGTTTAATTTCTGCAAATCCAACTCCCAATTCCCTTTACAATTCAAGCCATTTACATTTCTTGCACTTTAAGATTCTGCAATTTACATTTCTTGCGTTCTAAGTTTCTGCCATTTAATTTCTTGCTCTTTAAGATTCAGCACTTTAAATTCCAGTTCTCTTTAATTTCATGCAATTCACCCATTTCCTTTACTTTCTATGCAATTTAAATTCTGCAAATCACAAATCTCTCAACCAAATCTTGATTCGCTTGACTAAATCAACCACTAAACTAAAATTGCTCAATCCTTCAATCCCTGTGGGATCGACCTCACTCTCGTGAGTTATTATTACTTGATGCGACCCGGTGCACTTGCCGGTTAGTTTTGGGTGTTTTGGAGAAATTCGTTTCTTCCACAAAAATATCCCATCAAGTTTTTGGCGCCGTTGCCGGGGATTGATTAGATTGACAATGATTAAGTGAGGTGGTGATCTAGATCTAGCATTTTTATTTTCTGTTTCTCTAATTTTCAATTAACCCGCTAACTGTTTAAATTTTTGCTTAAGCTAACTAAAACTTCATTCTAGTAGTAGATTGAAGTGTCACTAGTTTGTGTGTTTCTTATGTTCTGCATGTATGTCAGGTACAAGAAGAACCATACCCACCTTTTATGAACAAGACGAAAGAACTCTCAGGAGGTTAAGAAGAGCTGAAAGAGGGAAGAATATTGTTGGAGAAGAGGAATCAGAAGAAGAATTCCAAGATATGGAGGAACATTCAACCAATCCACCTGGTGGAGCAGACAATAACAACAACAACCCACCCCCAGAGGAGAGTTTTGGCCTCCTATACCTTTGCAAATGCTAGACATTGTGGAAGCAGCATTCTCACCCCTAATGTCAATGCAAATAACTTTGAATTGAAGCCACAACTCATTACATTGGTCCAAAACAACTGCTCATTTGGGGGAGGACCATTGGAGGATCCAAATCAACATCTATCTACCTTCTTAAGGATTTGTGACACTGTCAAGTCCAATGGCGTGAATCCTGAGACCTACAAGCTTCTGCTGTTCCCGTTCTCATTAAGGGACAAGGCTGCACAATGGCTTGAAACTTTTCCTCAAGGAAGCATCACTAGCTGGGATGATTTGGTGACTAAATTTCTAGCCAAATTCTATCCACCTCAAAGAGTTATCAGGCTGAAAACTGAGGTACAAATATTCACACAATTGGATGCTGAAAATCTGTATGAAGCATGGGAGAGATACAAGGCTTACCAGTACCAATCCAATAACCAACCCACCAACCAAAATGCCTACCATCCACCACCCACATCTCATAACCCACCTCAAGTATCACCTGAATCTCAAAGACTCACTAACTTGGAGACCTTGATGGATAAATTGTTGAAACACCAGAAAATGACAACCAAGAATCATGAAGCCTCCATAAAGAGCCTAGAGAGGCAGATGGGGTAAATCTCCAAGCAGATCTCTATTGAGAGACCTTCAAGCTCTCTGTCGAGCGACACAATTCCAAATCTTAAGGAAGAATGCAAGGCAATACAATTAAGGAGTGGGAAAACATTGATGAGCAATAATGACATTACAAAGAAGCAAGCAGAGAGCAGCAAAAGACCAATAGAAGATGAGGAGCAAACAAAGGAAGATGAGGCCAAGAATCAAGTTGTGATGCCAAACAAGAGCACTGAGAAACTCAAAGAGAAGGATAACCAGTCACACGGTTCAAAAGAAGTAACTCAGGGACAGCAGCAAATAGGAAAGAGCATCACACCTCCACTGCCATATCCCCAGAGGTTCAACAAAGAAACTAAGGACCAACATTTTCATAAGTTCCTTGAGACTTTCAAAAAGCTGGAAATCAATATTCCCTTGGCTGAAGCACTTGAGCAAATGCCTTTGTATGCCAAGTTTTTGAAGGAGCTTATCAACAAGAAAAGAAGTTGGCTTGAGAAGGAAACCGTGTTACTCACCGAGGAATACAGTGATTTGATTCAAAGGGGCATTCCACTAAAAATGTGTGATGCAAGTGACCTTGCAATTGGTGCTGTACTTGGGCAAAAGAAGGGAAACTTACATCATGTCATATATTATGCAAGTAAAGTGTTGAATGAGGCCCAAAGAAATTACACCACAACGGAGAAGGAGTTGCTAGCTGTAGTTTAGATCATACTTGATAGGATCCAAAGTTGTGGTTTATACTGACCATGCTGCACTTAAGTATTTGATGTTAAAACAGGATGCTAAACCAAGACTTATCAGGTGGATATTGCTCTTACAAGAGTTTGACATTGAGGTAAGAGACAGGAAGGGCACTGAAAACCGGGTTGCTGACCATTTGTCGAGGCTACCACATGAAATAATTCAACAAGCATCTCAGCCCATGAACGAAAGCTTTCCAGATGAGCACCTTTTGCAGATCCAGCAAGCACCTTGGTTTGCTGACATAGCAAACTACAAAGTGGGAAGAAAGATACCTCAAGACTTTTCTAAGCAACAAGTGAAGAAGTTAATCAATGAGGGAAAGAAATTCTTATGGGATGAACCCTTCCTGTTCAAGAGATGTTCTGATGGAGTAATTAGAAGGTGTGTCCCTAAGAGTGAAATGAGGGATATCCTGTGGCACTGCCATGGTTCAGCTTATGGTGGACACTTTGGCCCAGAGAAAATAGCTGCAAAGATATTGCAGAGCGGCTTCTATTGGCCAACTATCTTCAAGGATGCCAGAGAATATGTTCACGAATGTAATGAATGCCAGAAAGCAGGAGGATTAACAAGAAGGAATGAGATGCCTCAAAACTTCATCTTGGAACTGGAATTATTTGATCTATGGGGAATTGATTTCATGGGGCCCTTTCCCCCTTCCTATTCTTTCAGATATATCTTAGTCGCAGTGGAGTATGTCTCAAAGTGGGTGGAAGCTATAGCTACGACCACCTGTGATGCACAGATTGTCCTCCAATTCCTTAAAAAGCACATTTTTACAAGATATGGAGTGCCCAAGAGTCTTGTCAGTGATGGTGGTAGTCACTTTTGCAACAAACAGATGGAGAAGCTCCTCCACAAATATGGAGTAATCCATAAAGTGGCTACACCTTACCACCCTCAGACTAATGGCCAGGCTGAACTAGCAAATAGGGAATTAAAGAAGATCCTAGAGAAAACAGTGGGAAGCACAAGAAAAGATTGGGCTAGGAAGCTAGAAGATGCATTATAGGCATATAAGAATCACTCATCCAGGATGAGCATCACAAAGCAAAGCCTCACTTGGGAGGACAATGGGATAAGGAAAAAGAGGTTCAGAACCTACAGCCTTCTTGAAAGGAATTGAAGGATGTCAAGCTAGTGACAATAAAAGAGCGCTTGTTGGGAGGCAACCCAACCTGAGGTAGTTTTCTTTTCATAGCTTTTTCAATAAAAATGTTGAATGATTGACATGTATTGCAAGGAGCTAAGTTTGGTGTTGCACACCAAAAATAACTTAAGGGAGAATGGAGGATTCTAAGTTTGGTGTTCCACCAAAACCTCATTCAAAAGCACATTCTAACTTCCTGCACATTGTTAGTTCCAAGCAATCGAGATTATTCAACCACTTAACTGCTTTTTAGTCTTAACTTCATAACCTTTAGCAAGGACACAAGATTTTGCCTAGAGTTAACCTGCTGTATCCAGAGAAGTGGCAAGAACTCAAGTTTGGTGTCCCACACCAAATTAAATCCACAAGCCACACTCAATTCATGCATACTAACTGGTCATCTAAGGGCTTGAGAAGCAAGCAACTTTTGAGAATTATGCAGGAAATTCACCACCATTTGAAGACACTATGCATCATAACTCAAAAGGGCACAATAGAAGGAAGGACAAAGGAATTGCAAACCATTAGGTTGTATTTATACTTAACTCTTACTGTTGAAAAATGTTTTGACTTGTGTTTTGATAAAGTGTTCATCTAATACAAGTAGAATCAAACTAACCCGGGATCATCAGTCCACTATCAAGAGCAACCTAACTACAAGGCATTTAGTAGCCCAAAGAGGTGCTGGGCATCAATGTTCTAAGAAGGAATGTGAGCCAAGTGTCTATAGTGAAATGTGTCAAGTATAAAGAAAAGGAAATGAACTTGCTACACATGACACTCAAATAAAGCTTATGAACAAGATAATAGTCAAGGATAAAGGAATAATGAGAGGTCATAGCAGTATGTACTTGAAGCTTGAAGGAGGCTTTCTAGGCTTAAGAGTCAATAAAAGGTGAGTGTGTACATATCCACATAAAACCCCATGAACTACCAATAACACTCTACTAGCATGAACATCCTCTTCCATTTCATTCTTTCTTCTCAATAAATCATTTCTTGCTTGGGGACAAGCAAGCTTTAAGTTTGGTGTTGTGATGACAAGTCATCTTAGCCTAGTTTCACTAGTCTTTTTCTTTAGTTTTCAATTGAATTATGCACTTTCTTGAGCCATAAGCAAGCCAATTGGGTAGATTTTCATGTTTCCTTTGATTTAATCAACCATGTATGAATTAATGCAATTTCATGAGGTTTTATGCTATAATTGTGGGTGGAGAATTGAAGAACTTCTGTTTCAATCTCACCTTGGGATCTTGTTTAATTTTCTGCTTAATTGAATTTCAGTTTTGGTTAATTGCTTTTCATATACAACCAAATCTTGATTCGCTTGACTAAATCAACCACTAAACTAAAATTGCTCAATCCTTCAATCCCTGTGGGATCGACCTCACTCTCGTGAGTTATTATTACTTGATGCGACCCGGTGCACTTGCCGGTTAGTTTTGGGTGTTTTGGAGAAATTCGTTTCTTCCACAAAAATATCCCATCAGTAGGTGATCCCATACCCGAACTTAAAAAGAAGAATCCGGCCCATCGCGCCATCAAAGCATAGTTTCAAATAAAGACAACAACCCAGTTGCGCGATTTCGTGTATTCCTGTCCCATGGATACTGATGCGCAATGGGCAGATTTCAGAAGGCACTTCATCCTTGTAGTGCTGAAAATGTTCTTATGCCCAACGAGTCAACAAACCATCTCTCCGTGGCACACCCCTCCTATTCTTGATGTGACCGACCCCAGCAGATTTAATTGGGCTCATAAAATATTCAAGTGGTTAGGGCTAGCAATTGAGAAATTCCAATCTAAGAACCACGAAACTTGTGGTGGCTGCATGTTTGCCCTTTTGGTATATGTGATGTTTAGTTGCTTTTTTTACTTGATTACTTCTAGATGGCAGAACATAACATTTCTAAATTGGCTTTCAGCTATTATACTTCCAGTGATTGCAGCATGGTCCACTTGATCGCTGTCGAGAGCAAGAACCATGGATCATTGCATGGACTGCTGCAGAACTTGAGAAGAAAGCCGCCAATGTGCTGGCTGAGGTACTATGCTAGTTGATTAATTTCTTCCAATATGCTAACCCAATTTACTAATGAGGAATTCCTGCAAAAGTGATTCGTGCACTAATGTGGGATTGTACATTATTGCTTTCTAAATACCATTGTCGTGTCCATACTAGGGTTGCATCGGAGATAGGAAGAGAGGGAGCAAGGAATCAGCCTCCACTAGACAAAGCCAACGGAGGGCACCCAAGAATAGAGAGGCACACAAGGTAATGTCTTTCGTGGAATTTTAGTTTAGTACATTGTGTTTATAATAATGGTGGTTATTGACATGGTGATGTAATCTGTCATCTCGAAAGCTATGTTACATATAATTTTGTTTGTACCATCATGGTGTCTCTATTCTATGTGTCGATTACTTACGTAGCTCGTTCACAAACCAGGAGGCCCGAACAGGCACTCGAAAAAGTTACCGATCGTCAGGGGCAAATCCCGCGACAACAACACAGCAGCTCATGAAGGCCCAAGTTGCAACGAGAGACATGTTGTACCTTCAGACTCCAACGAAGACGATCATGTTCCCATTGCTCAATGATGATGTACCTATTGCTCAAAGAAGGCGCCGACTCTTCCAAGACAACTTGAACCCAAATGGTGAGGATGTAAATGAGCAGCACAGTGCTTTCGCTCCACATAATCCGGATCCAATTATACACTCTTCAGCACTTGTGAAAGTTCTTGATTACAATTTTGACAGGCAAGTTCTATACAAAATAACATATTTGGTTCCCTCACTTATCTCTTTCTATTTCAACGTATTAACTAATCACGTTAAACCGTAGTAGTTAAAATTATATAGTTGTATCAAAATGAAAGTAGACACACATCTTCAATTAGTTGTAACATATTACACATAAATCACATTGATTATTTCCAGTAGCCATCTATTGTCTGTCTCAAAATTGCATGTCTTAATTTTACTATGATTTCGATGGTTTCTACACCTGTTTTGTAAGTATAGTTACATTTATTGCAGAGAATTCGACGTGAACTTCATGTAGTGTCTAGAAGTTGAGGAACTATTGGAAAAGTTTGAACAAGGTGGGAACACAAGTCCAATTAACGTGGAACCCCTTCAGATGGTCGTGGCTAACAAGTCACGCTATCACACCCCGAGTCCCGGAAGGCCTAGCTTTTCCCTTGGCTTGACACAGCTAGAGAAGTCACCGGCTACACCCCCCTCAGAACGGTCCATCCGAGGCTTAAGGGTGTGAAGTTAGGCGAGGAGAAGGCAAAAATGGTCCAGCGCTGGATTCTGAACTCTCACCTTGACAAACAAGCACCATTGGCAACCTATGAAGGTAGGTCGTATCTTCAACTGTCACGGTTGGATTTGTGGACTCTGAAAGCACACTATTGGGTCAATAGCAATGTAAGTTACTGAAACCCATGCTGTAGTTTCAATTAATTTGTTTCTCGTACGCTAGATTTCATGCGTGATTACCTTTTCTACGCAGATTATTCAATGGATGTGCAACACATTTAATGATGCTCTAGCGGCGCGCTTCAAACGCGACTTCTATTGCGTGTCTCCAGGAATATTGGTATGAAGATTGTAATTTTTTTTTAATTCTCATAATAGCTATAGCATCACTGGATACTGCTTTGGCAACAGGAAACAGTGATAAGACAGCATAACTTGGATGCATTCCAGAACGGGCCAGTTTCGGTGTATGATGGATTCGGTCCGAATTTCGGAGATGACAACAGATTTTTTGACAAAGTGGAGGCATCAAAAAGAAATTGGGTTAGACATTATTCTTTTTTATGTAGCACCTGATTAACCTTTTTAGGATAATAACTTATTTGTCCGGGTTTCTTATTCTTCGTAAACTGATGGATGTTCTGAGAATTTTTAAAGGTTCTCTCATTTGTATTCTGCATGCACCTATTCATTCGTACGTCCTATATATGAAAGTGAAATTGCTAGTCATTTAACCAATAATGGTAAAGATTGAACCAACCTGTGAAGTTTATGATATGTTTGTCGTGCATCTTACTCCATGAATTTTATATTTGCATGAGTTGTTATTTGTGCTTTCTTCTTGCAGTGGTTTATTCCAATGTGTTGGAAAGGACACTAGTGGCTGTATACTTTTAATGTGGCGGGGAAACGGGTGTTGGTACTTGATAGTCTGAAATGTGAGGAAGCCACTGATGAAAGGAGGAAACTAGATGCATATGCGGTAAGTTAGGACCCCAATTGTGCGATTTTTTCGAATTCATCGATAAATAACTTCAACAGTTAACACAGTATTGTTGATTTTTTTACAGGGTCGAATGCTTGAAGACATGTCCAAAGTGGCTATCCCAACTTACGAGCATACTTTGAATGGCCCAACTATTGGATATGTGTCCGTCCCCGTGCAACCCAATGGGTAAGTATTAGTAATCGCCACACCTAGGAAATTCATACTTTAGCAATTGCTTTGACATTGATATCATACTGAATGGACCCTCGTTATTTATGTAGCTGGGATTGTGGTATCTTTATAATTAAATTCATGGAGTTATGGACTAAAGATTGTAGACTACATGAATGGGATGATGTAAGTTATTCTGTCGCTCATTTTCAGATTTTTAATTCCGGTTCATGTTTCTTGCAAAATTCAATCACCATCCTCATCATGTAAATGCCATATCCTTGCTTTGAGGGGTCAGTTAATGCTGGACATTGTTATGGGAGCGCACAATGAGAGAATGGACAGGTGCGAATCTTGTTGGAGAAAAATGAGAAATGTGCGTGCTGGAACTCTGGAAGAAACAAGAAAAAGGAGGTCAAATCACCATTTACGGCACCAAGTACAAGGACATTGATGAAACGGGTCGGAGAACAACCTATGAAAAAAACGAAAATGGAGAACGCAATAGTTGTACTTAGTCTTAAGAACATAGAAACCTTTATTAACTTATTTGTTTTTTGGCTTAAGTGTATATGGTCTTTTGCTGTTAGACTCTTGGTATAAGATATATGATGTACATGTTTGGTTCTCTAAGTACTCTGAAAATAAACTTTCAGTTAACAATAGGGTTGAACATCTGCTTTCTTATTGAAATGAACATCCAGGTAAAAATAGCTCGGCAGAGAAATGCTAGTTCTCAAAAATAACCATTCAGTTAAAAGTAGGGTTGAACATCCGCGTTCCTATGAAAATGAACATCCAGGTCAAAATTCTGGTAACACATTACACACAATAAGCCATGGAAATTTTATTTTACCATCTGCGTATACAAAGTAACCATCCGCTGTCGTACAAGTTCGAACATCCGGATTATAAATAACACTAACATAACAACCAAAATTCACCCAAATAATACAGAATAACCATCCGGGGATACTAAGAATTATAAACATCTAAAATCCTATTGAATAGAACATCCAATGAAAAATGCCTGAAACTGATCTCACACATGCACGTTACCTATTCCGAAACAAGTATATGCGGAAAGCCTTGAATAAACATGCAATTTCTGTATTGATTCGTACATCCAAGTTAACACACTAATTAAAAGTCATACAGAATACAACATGTTAAATTGGTTTATTTGCAGCAATTATGAATTGTAGATTACAAAAAATCATGAATAGATTCTTGGAACAACTTCATTCAACCCCATAAAATAGATATTCATAACATAATACCACTCACCTCATCTATTACCCATTATACATGAATGCCATTCGAAATAATATGTACATCAAGATGAACAATAAACACACGCACACCCATGTCCCGCATATTCTAACTTTTGTCAAACGAGCTTAGCAAAGACATGAAGCTCCCCACTTGTTCGGGCACAGTCCGGGCAATTAGATCACGAGTGTTTGTATCCTGATATGTATTTGAACGAACCACCTGCTAAACGACCCAAAAATTACAACATTAAACTCATGGCATAGTGTAATATCGAAATTAATAGTTCAAGTCATATTGACACAAGGATTGTACTGGGGAAACGTTATTGTTTTTCCTCCGACTAGATTTGTTGAAGGACTTCTCAAGGGTTGATCTGAGCCTCTTACTCTTTGACCGGCCCTTTGTAGTGACCAACGATGGTCCTTGGATGTCAACAACACCGAGAACATTCGAATGTTCTGAGCCAATGCTGGTGTGGTTCTCCGCCACGCTCTCGGACATCTTCTTAGCACAGTGCTTGCTCAGCTTGGCCCTTGTTCCTTCTAAAGCAGCATGCAGCAATGCTGTTTCATCGTCGTCATTTACGAACTCTTGCGCAATGTTGTAAAAGTGTGCACATAAACTCTTGAATGCATTATGACTCACATCTGACCGACTGACGTCGTGACTGCTCTTGATATAAGTATGCTTGCGCTTTATATTCTTGCTCCATCGAGGGAGAACATAGCAGGTAGGTACTTTATACACTTTAAACGAATAAAAAACTTCAAGACAGTGATAGCACAACACACCTGAACTCTCAAAAAGATTGCACTCACAACGAACCTCCTGTGTGGAGCGGTCAAAGTGGACATCATACGAAACACAGATCATAGTATCATGTACTAATTTTTCCTCTTTGAACTTCCTGTGTGGAACGGTCAAAATGGACATCGTATGGAATGCAGAGAATAATATCGTTGACTAATTTCTCCTTTTCTACCTTCATGCACACCGATGGCTCTTCTTCAGCAACTATAAAGACTCTGTAATCACCCTTCTTCACGAACTCAGTTTGAACATCCCTAAACATGCTGATAGTGTACTCTTGCTGAAATTGTTTCTCCATAGGCGAGCTTGTTGCACAAGGTATCCTGGAGTCTACTGCATCATCCTCCAATTCCCTCTGCTCCTTGGCTCCAAGCACATTGTCGTATTCGTGAACAAATTGGACCAAGCTAGTCTTGCTGTGTAAGAATCCACTAGGGGTGTGCATGGTTCAGTTTTTTCATAAACTGAACTGAAACTGCACTAAACCATTTTAAATGGTTTAGAAACTGAATCAAACTGCTTTGTCATATAAGAAACTGGTTTTAAATCAGTTTATAATACAGTGCACCAGTTTAAACCAGTTTATAAAAATAAAACTGGTTTTAATTAAAAATACCAGTTTAAACTAGTTTATAGGCTAAAACTAGTTTTCACACCCTCTCTCTCCCTCTCTTCCCTTCCTGTTGAAAGAATCATAAAATATTCACATACTAATAAACTAAAGCATGGTCTTACTTTTTGTTCAATGACAACATTCAAAATATGATATAATATGACACTAACCTAAATGAAGTTAAAATAAACTAATTCAAATCTAACACAATTTTGGCCTATTACAATATTCTAATCATCTTCAAGAGAAACAAACGTGCTAACATTTGTTGAAGAATTTCTCCCTACATAAAAAAAATATCTCATTAATTATAAAAAACTAACAATTAGTAACAAACAAGCAATAAAAAAAATATATTACCTTGTTAAGCTTTTTTGATCTCTTCAAAATTTTTAATTAGTCCAAAAGGGTCATCTATTACCCAATCTTGAGTGCATACAAGAGCTTCCACCATATATGGTATCAAAGAGCTCCGATAAGGGTCAATAATCCTTCCTCCTGTACTAAACGCACTTTCAGAAGCAACTGTAGAAACCGGTATGGCTAAAAATTCTCGAGCCATACGTGCAAGAATAGGAAATCAGGTTGAATTTCCCTTCCACCAACCCAAAATATCCAACTCTGCCGACTTGTTTCTAGGCTCACAATCTTCTTTCAGATATCTGTCAAGTTCAGATTTAGCATCTGAATCATGTCCAGTTGACTGCAAATAAATATCCAGGATATCATCTTCATCCTCTTCATTGATCATTTCATCTTGATTGCTTTGAAATTCATCTTCTTTGCCTTGGTAGTGATTATAAAGGAAATTCAAGCAAGAAGACAATTTTGACTTCAGTTCTCCTCCCTTTTCAACACCAAATGACTCATCCAAAATCCAATTTACAAAATCCAGCTTGTGACATGGATCAAGCACAATTGCAATCAACAACATGTTAATGACATTTGGAGTTTCCCAATACTTATCATATTTCCTTTGCATCTTGGACGCCATTAACCTTATGCTCAAATCAGTATTTTCACAATGCAACTTGATTTTTCTTCCGATGCTAAAGACTTCTTTCATATATTTATTACTAGTGACATACAAACTCCCAGAAATACACAATGTAGCATCATAGAATATTTTCAAGAATGGTAAAATTGACTCCGCATAAGTCCAATCATCATCTGTAGGCACACCATAAGATTTGCTCAGCTCATTAATATATTTATCATCTTGCAACTCAAGCAAATCAAACGCTACTCAAAGCTTCAATGCTACCTCCAACATTAAATATGTCGAATTCCACCGAGTTTCGACATCCAAAGAAACAAGCCCTTTATAATTGATGCTCTCTCGCTCAATGCACGCTTTGAAGCTTTCACATCTCATAGGAGATGACTTGACATATTTTACTGCATTGCGAATTCTTGTAATTGAATCATCAATCTCTTTCAAGTCATCTTTCACTATCAAATTTAGGATATGAGCACAACAACGCATATGAAGATAGTCCCCCTTTAAAACAAGACTATTCCATGCATTTAATCTCTTTTTCAAGTATAAAATTGCACCATCATTAGAAATTGCGTTATCAACCGTTACAGTAAAAACTTGATGCAATTTCCAAGCATCGAAACAACCTTCAATAGCTCTACCAAGTACCTCTCCTGAATGACCCTCAACCCGACAAAAATTCAATATCCTCTTTTGAAACTTCCAATCATTGTCAATAAAGTGTGCCGTTAGATACATATAAGTCAAATTTTGACTCAATGTCGTCCAAGTGTCAGTTGTAAGGCACACTTTTTGACAATGATGAGAGAGATAACTTTGTAACTTCATTTTCTCTGTTTCATAAAAAGAAAGTATATCACGGGCCAATGTAGTACGCGAAGGGATTTTAAAATTAGGTTGCAAGCTATGCAAGAGCCTTCGAAACACATTTCTTTCTACAAATCGGAAAGCTAGCTCTTCAGTCACAAACATCTCAGTGAGGATACTTTGAGATACTGCTTGGTCAAACTTTGTAACACTTGGTGAGGATATAGGACCACTTGTTCCCCCTTTTATCCTTTGTCTCTTGCTCTGTTCGTTGTTCGAGTCAAAACATCGCTTCCAATGTTGCCGCATAGCACTTGTTCCCCCTGCATATTTTATTTGACCGTTGCAGTTTTTACATCTTGCATACTTCTCTATCCCTTCGATTGGAATGAAATGTTCCCATATCTCTGATCAATTCTTATGCCCAGAAGATCCACTAGGTTGAGGAGGTAATGAGGGATGAGCAGGAGGAACAGCAGGATTTGAATGCTCCTCTCTCTCAGACATCTTTGGCAGCCCAATGTGTTGAATAATAAATTTGTTGTATGTATTCCTATCTGTTGAACATAATTAAGATTCTCAATTTAATAATAAAATTAATTTTCATTTTGTAGTTACTACATACCATATATTTGTTTTACAATAACTACATCTAGCATATAGTTTTACCATGGTACCTTAGGCAAAAATACAGAGACAAGAAATTCCTTTCTTTACTTCCTGAAAATTGCTACAAAAGAGAAGCGAAACAAACTATGGCTGGTCTTTTATTTTTTAACAAAGTATATAGGATAGTTGCATATCAAAAACAAAAGAACCATGTATCTAACTAAAGCTGCAAGTGTTTGAAATGCTAAAGTTAATGATACCCTGCATCTAAGTATCTAACACGGCAATTATATTTGCCTCAGGAACACACGAAATAATACAGCACTAGAAAGTGTTACACTAATCATAACTTATAAGCAACTCATCACACACATTAGGAGAAATACTTGAATATGATCAGGAAGACGTCATCTACCAATCACAAAAGATAAAACTACCAGAAGAGACAAAGATTAAATGTTGCATTTATGCTAAGAAATGACGTGAAAGTTATGAAATGTAATTTACCGTAGTAGAATATCAAACCAGCAATATGTCATGTTAATCATTCCAATAATAAACATTTCAGACTCTTTTTAAATGGTTGCTAGTGTTAGTACATCTCTATGTAATAAAAATTCTTAGTTTCTACTAAGAAAATACCAAATTCATTAAACCAAGATGCTAAAATTAAATTGAGAAATCTAACTCACAAGCAATACATTCAGTTCTACAAAATAGTGAATATATTCTGATCAGAAAAGCAACAACAAAGGGGCATTAGGGTATAGTCATCAATTGAGCAGGTTCAGGATTAAGTGGTTTGAGCCTTGAATTGGTGGCAGGGGCAACACTTCCAGGATTCTGCAACTTCAAATCATTAGGATGTCTATGTTTATTCTGATAGATCCTTACACCAAGAATACGAGGTATGCAATTAGTTACCTGCTCAATTCTATACCTAGTCTTGATTTTAATAGCAGTTTTGTTTATATGCAGGTCTTTTGTGAGTTGGATTTTGGTGAACAAGCTCAGAATCTTACTATAATCTTTTACTAAAAGCTATCCATTTTGCTTCCATTTCCTCCAACTCCCAATTCCCAAACACAAAATTCTTGAATCAATGGAGATAAATATATATAATAAAATACTAAAATGCCATGAACCTAAACATACCAAAATAAAATCAAAATGGCAGAATCCAAAAAAATAAAAAATCTGTAATAATTAAATTAAAATAGAAATAGGTAACGATGGTGATTACCTACTGTGTTAGATGGTGGCAGCAGGGGTTGGTAGCGACGGTGATGATGGCGGTGGTGGGTTGGTAGCGGGCTAGCGGCGGCAGCAAGGGAGAGACGAGAGAGGAATGGTAGCGACGGCAGCAACCAGCAAAGGAGAGATGATACTGTTAGAACTTGAAGTTGTAGAAGTTGACGAGTGACGACAGTGAGCGACAGCGGCGACTAGTTCGACGGCGGTGAATAGTTCGACAACGGCGACTCTGACGGTGGCAACAGTGGGTTGGTTGCGGCGGCAGAAGGGGAAAGACGAGAGAAGAGGTTGAAACGGCAATTAGGGTTTTTGAGTTTTCACATTTTTCAAACCAGTTTTGATTTGGAAGATTGAAGTTACTGACGTGAATAAACCAGTTTTTATTTGGTTTAAAACTAAACTGAACCATAAAAACTGGTTTTTATAAAAAACTATGGTTTCAGTTCAGTTTTTTATTTAAAAAAACTGGTTTATTTAAAACATTTTCAATTCAGTTTCAGTTCAGTTCAGTCAAACCAGTCTTTTTGCACACCCCTAGAATCCACCATAGAATGTGTGCATGCTCTCACTCCTTTGCGTACTCCTCATGGCAGCCCAAAATTCACCCTTGAATAATATAGAAACCCACATGCATCAGTCATCGTAAAGATCTACAGATAACACACAGTTTCTATATCAGAAACCTTTCATTGAACTCATTATTACAAAACAGATAAAGCCAGCTACCGCATTATTATGAATTGGAAAGCGTAACGTAATTGAACAACTACGAACCTGATAGCCATGTGTTGTCATGTAAATTGTACTCCTCCATAAATTCAAACCATTTTCTCTCAAATGACTCCTCCGTCCGAGAGTTGAAAACAATGTCCCTGAGGTCGGCATACAACTCTCCGTACCGACAATAACCTCCAAGCTTCTGAGGAAACTTCTTCATGATGTGCCATATGCACCAATGGTGACGTGTATTGGGTAAAGCCTTTCTAATCGCACCGAACATGGATCTGCATTGATCAGTAATGATGCACTGTGGAGCTGTTCCCATGCACGTCACCCATTGGGTAAAAACCCACTCATAACTTGGAATTTCCTCGTTTCCCAACAGCGCACATCCAAGGAGGGCCGACTTACCATGGTGGTTGACACCGACGAACGATGCAAACGGTAACCCATGCCTACACACATAACCATATGCCATTATGAATTCTCAGGCACAACCACATGGGGAAAAAATTACCAAAACCAAAAAAACCAACTACACCACCTGTTACCTGTTTGTACTATAAGTGCTATCGAGTGACACAACGTCTCCGTAGTATTCATAGGAAGTCCTGCACCTTGCATCAACCCAAACTGCACTCCTAAATCTACACTCATCATCCAATTTTACTGCATAGAAGAAGTTCGGATTGATTTCCTTCATTCTCATGAAATAGTTCATCATCTCCCTAACATCGGCATTTGCGTTGCTGGTTCGGAGTCTTGCTGTAATATAGTTTCTTAAATCCTTTTCTGAGAATCCCAGATTCAACGGGCCCCCAGCTTCATTGGCCAAAGCTAGGAAGGTCTTGTTTGGTCGAATCCCAGCCTCATCATTATTCTGAATCACGTATTTCGCATGCATACTCAGCTGCCTATACTCACGGTAGTGCACTGCCTTCTTCGCCGAACATAGGTGCGTGTGCCTCAGCTCAACCTTGAAGAAAAGCCAATCTTGCTTCTACTTATCAAATTTCACATATATTCTTGCCTTGCACACGGCGGCTGAAATCGGGTTTTTGCGCGTTGGTGCTTTGACACGAGACCCGCGGATGCGATCCCGATTACAGTGGATAGCCTGGTTAACGGGTTTCTTCGTGATCTTGTCAAATATTGTCGTCCTTATCTTAGTTGCAAATCCAACTTTCTTGGTGTAGCTAACATAAAAATCATGAGCTAGTTGCAACTTCGCAAACCGCATTCCAATGCTTAGTATTTCATCTTCCTCCAGGGAATCGTGATCAGGCAACTACGTATCAAATAAAAAAAACAGAAAAAAAGCCATTAATTATGACATCAAAAATGCGAATCCTGACTGCACAAATTTAAACTAAAATCCAAACCTTGTCACAAATATCCATCTCATCACTTCCAACATCAGTAACATCCAACATTTGCGTGGCCTGCACTTTCAACATAAACACACAAATTACAACAATAAAAAAAATAATTTTTATTCAATATCATGTACATGAAACCTCACTTACTAGCACAAAAAAATACGAACTAAATTTATAGATCAACTCATCCACCCAACCAGTATAAGCTTTACACCAAAGGCATCTAAATGCTACTCATGGTAATTGAATCAATTAATTCATTTGAAATATTATACAATTATTGTGACTACTACTTACTCTCTTTCACGTTAACACTGCATAGCATACATCTGAACATGCATCAGGTACAAATCCTATACACAGGTCCTTCCTTGGTTTCCCAGCCACTAGTGCATATTTTTACTTTTAAGAGATGCTTTCTTTATGCATACATTGAGCAACATGCATAACTGTATACATATACTCATCTTCTAATACTAACATGCAGGAAGCAAATACATGAAAAGCATCAATATATAATTCCTGCATTCTTCCTTTTCATTATCAAAATATATCCTTTTTATCTATTATACCATTGGCTACAACTCTAATTCAATTGACACCTCTTGCACTAACATTGCCTACATGCCACTGTATTTTATTCATGAGGGAGTATAGATTATTTTAATGGGTTCACATATAAGCTTCTTCAACAAATAAGTATTTTCTTCCAAAAACACATTTGACATACATATAAGAATAGAATGATATGTAAAAAACTTCCTAAGCTTCGTTGACTAAATCATGTTGTTGATGCATCTGAATACCAATTAACAACATACAATTAAACAAGCCACTTGCATTGATTCTAAACTGCCCCACTCAAATAAAAATGACCATCCATTGAAAAGTGTTTCGTACGTAACGATGCTCACCTTAGTCATTTGCACAGGATCGACGACGAGAGGTTCAACTATATTTTCATTTGGATTGGATGAAATCTCATTCCCGCCTGGAGATGGAACACAATCCACCGGTTCAGCCACAACGCACTCCATTAATGAACTCCGGCGGGGAGACGGGGGTGGAAGAGCAACCACACTTGAAACCCCTTCTACTTGCGACGTCGACATCAAGCACAAGAAACACACACTCTCTCTTGCTGTGCACGCTGGTTGTCCGTGTGGTTGCCGTCCAACGCAGATCGAACAACAAATGTGTTGGTGTTGCTGGAAGAGGGCCTTTGCGGCCTATGACGCTGGTGGTAGTCGAGTCCGACAGGGGGTCAGTGACGGGTGGGAGAGTAGTTTTCGTTGAGACTTGGAGATGATGGAGACGATACGGTATTGATAAACTGTCGTCTATGTTGTGCTCCTATAACTGCTCCTATTCCTATTTTTTTAAAAATTTAAATTTGAATTAATTCAAAATTAATTAATTATCCATTAATTTAATTTTAATTCAAAATTAACTCCCATTGTATGCAGTGTACAACAAACACATTGGCTCCCTAGACTTTCTCTTATAGTATTAATTCTCTATCTTTACTTTTTTTTTTAAAATAAAGTAAAAAGAAAAGTTCAAAACGTTGGTTGAATAGTGATTAAAATAAATTATTGAAAATTTTATTCTCAAACATTTTCCTTTATTTTTTATTTTTTTGGCAGGAAACCTTTTTTCCTTTTAATTATGTTGAATGCAATTATCAAATTATGTACAATATTTTCGGCCTCTTGTTTTTAATTTCCTTGGTCCTATTACAATTACCGCATTCCAAAAACAAAATATCAATAAATTTCCTTGATAAAGCAAAAAGACAATATGGAGATATATATTGGGTCAATAAAGGCCGAATAAATGGGCTTTAAGAGAATCCCTTAGCCCAAAAGAGAAAAAGGTGGTTGAATCCACAATCCTTATCAATTAACGTTCAATCCTCAGCGCACGAGACTAAATCTAAAACAAATTATTATAAAATTATAAAAAGCTCAATATTAAATTAAATGTTACTTGTTAAAATTGGGTTCACCTCACCGGAAGTGTCGTGATTCTGTTGTTCGGTTGTTCCTCCCAATCTGCTACGATGTGGATATCGAAGACCATCTTCAACCACTTCAAATCCAGGCTCAACTTCACACCTAACTATGCACCACTATCTCTTCTCTCTCCGCGCCGATTTGCATCCACCATAGCTCAAAATCCTTCCACCTTCAATTCCATCCACGATGCTAACCAGGTACCTCTCTCTCTCTCTCTCTCTCTAGAATGCATGCTGATTGGGTCATTAACTCGTGATTTTCTACGACAGACTGTATTTCTACGTATTTTTCTTTGATTATCCTCCAAATTAGTACTATCTGATCTCTTTAATTTATTTTTTCAATATATATATATATATATTTGATTTACTGGAGTAAAGATTTCTTGTTCTTTTATCATCTTCATCAGCAATATATAATTTTTTATTTTACTCCGATATGTATTTATTTTTGGAATGATTTTTCTCCACATTTATAGTTTCCGTTGAACTGAAAATGGACTTACACGAGTCTCAATTACTGGACTTGGGCCCGAGGCCCAAATAGAAAACCCTAGTTTCAATCCCTATATAATGACCTGACAGGAAGCACTGCATGACTGCAGTACCATCGTCGCAATGTTCGCATTCAAGTTTGAAACAGTGTTTCCAGTGCTATAATTATAAGTCTGTGTGTTGTTTGTGTGCGTATGTTCATATGAAAAAGCAAGGTAGCTTCTTGACGAGACTTCGATCAATATACGGTCCTCGTCAATCCTCTTTTACAAACTTGCAATATCATAATCAGCAGTGTCACTCGTCTGAATTTGATTTCTCCTGATCTTTCAGGCCCTTTATCACTGCTACATTTT
>NC_029794.2:108170875-108207849 GCF_000816755.2 Arachis ipaensis | reverse complement strand
TCTCTCCTCTTTTATTATTATTATTATTATTATTATTATTATTATTATTGATATTATTATTTCACTTCGGAACTGATTTGAGCAAACGCACTCTGTCCCTAAACCGTGCTTTGACACGAATGTTTTGAGGCAATTTCTTCGTTTGCGAAAGTAATGTCATTCCATTAAACCATGAATTTGCTTGTCTGGGCTTGTATTACATGCCTATCGGGCGCGTTGATGGACTACACTTCTTTCTTCCTGAAATGGATCCCCAATCTCGGGTTATACTTTACTCGTATTAGGTTATAAAAAGTTTACAAACTTTAGAAGGCCCGTAATATTTGTTGAGATCCAAAATTGCAAAATCTACTTTTAAAGATATGAAATTGGAAAATGTTGATCATCGATGAACCTTAATCCGGCTTTAACGATGAAATAGTTGACCAAATCGTAAGAATTGTGGTGACTCTGATTAATAAAGATCCCATTGGAAAGTGAAACCTGTAGCTATTAAGTATGAAACCGTGAAGCTTGATGACCTAATTGCAAGGTGAAATCCTTGATTCAAAATTTGAAAATCTGGAAGTTGGAATCCTCTTCTGAGCTGACACAAATTTAAATAGTATTTTTTTATATATCCTGCTCATAATAATTGAATTCTGAGCCCTAAAATGTGGAATTCTAATTCAGGACGTAAATTGGGATATATGACGCACAATGTAATAAACTGAAGTAGTACTACACCACAATTTCCATATTTCCAAATTCCAATATATAACTAAAATGGTGAATTCAGTCTTTACTCTCTCTGGATTGAAATCTGTAACAGCAGTGATGCGCTGCTTAATTATATGCATGTTTGCATGATAACTGGATACAGCAGGTTATCGATTTTCCTGGAGGAACAGTGAAGTTCATCCCGGAAATGAGATTTATATCTGAAACATCTCCAAAGAGAATACCCTGCTACCGTGTCCTCGACGATGATGGACAGCCTCTGGCCAATAATTTTGTCCAGGTTTTAAACTGATCCACCATTCCATTGTTCATGCATTTTCCTAATGGAAAATTTTGAAAACGAAATTGATGAATTTCATTGATGTTAGGTTAGTGAGGAAGTTGCTGTAAGGATGTACAGTAACATGGTTACACTACAAATTATGGACACCATTTTCTATGAAGCGCAAAGGCAGGGCAGAATATCTTTTTATGCAACGACCATTGGAGAAGAGGCCATAAATATTGCATCAGCTGCAGCTCTTACTAGGGAAGATGTTATTTTCCCTCAGGTTAAAAGCATAATTGGAAAGCAAGCATCTTAGGCTCTAGTTATGCAGTTATGATCTTAGTTATCAGAATTTTAGGACAGGCCTAATGATTCGAAATAATGTAACTGTAAATTTTATCCTATATGCAGTATAGGGAACCAGGACCTCTGTTATGGCGTGGTTTCACATTGCAAGAAATTGCACACCAGTGTTTTTCCAATAAATACGACAATGGAAAAGGAAGGCAAATGCCAATACATTATGGGTCCAACAAGCATAATTACTTTACTGTAGCATCAACTGTTGCGTAAGTATTGAAGGCTTCCATTTACAGGCATAATTTTTTGTTTTTTGGGTGTGTGTTTTAGCGGTTAACAGTCTAATGGTGCGCAAAATACAATGTTTAACCATATTTACAGTACACAAGTTCCCCATGCTGTTGGAGCTGCATATTCCTTAAAGATGGACAAAAAGGATGCATGTTCTATCACTTACTTTGGTGATGGTGGCTCAAGTGAGGTAATTATACAGTTGTCATAACAACAGGTCATTTCTCTTTTACTGCAATAGGAAGTTCTGTAGCATTTAAACCCAGCATGGGTCTAAACCATAAGTTTTATCTTGAAAATTTTATTAAAGGAATTCAAATAATGCGAGTATCATTGAATGTTTGCGAGGAATGCTTACTATGATTTTATTTGTGTTGCAACCAGATATCTCAGTAAATGTGTGGTTTCATTTGCAATAATTATTCTGTGTGTAAAGTGAAGTGCTTACACCTTGTAAATTCTAATGCATCCTGTAACACCAGGGAGATTTCCATGCTGCTTTAAATTTCGCAGCAGTTATGGAGGCCCCAGTTATTTTTCTATGCCGAAACAATGGATGGGCTATCAGCACCCCGACTTCGGATCAGTTTCGAAGTAAAATTTTCCCCTCTTATTTCAATATTGCATCTTTGGTTAGGTTTCGACTTTCTGGCAATGTCATTGCACATTCAATGTAAACCTTAGCCATGTTGTTCTGGGTTTCTTCTGTTCATGCATAGGTGATGGTGTTGTCGTGAAAGGACAGGCATATGGAGTCCGCAGCATTAGAGTAGATGGCAACGACGCCCTGGCCATTTATAATGCTGTTCAAGCTGCTCGTGAAATGGCAATCAGTGAAGAGAGACCAGTTCTAATAGAAGTGAAGTGATAACTTTTCAAGTCATATTTTGAGGAATTTTGAGAAGAGTATCTGTTATTGTCTCATATCAAAAGCTTTAAAAGCAGGCCAATGTATCTTTCTTATTTATGTATTCTCCTTTTCAGGCTCTTACATATAGAGTAGGACACCATTCAACATCGGATGACTCCACCAAGTATCGTCCAGCCAATGAGATTGAATGGTGGAGGCTCGCTCGAGATCCGGTGGCTAGGTTTAGAAAGTGGATAGAAAGGAATGGTTGGTGGAATGACATGGCTGAATCAGAGCTTAGGAACAGTCTGAGACAGCAGGTAAACAATATCCATGTCTGAAATTGGTGTTATTCAATAGTTGTGTTCTAACCCGGCATGTTCATGTTGTAGCTTCTGCATTCAATTCAAGTGGCAGAGAATATAGAGAAGCCTCCAATTGAAGATATATTTAACGACGTTTATGATGTGCCTCCATCCAATCTTCGTGAGCAGGAGCAATGGGTCAAAGATACCATAAAAAAGCATCCGTTAGATTACCCAGAGAATATTTCTGCATAGTAATCATAAATTGCATATCCTCATGCGCATGTAATTGTACTGGATCCAAGTATTCTTGTTCTATGAATAAAATGCATGTGCATACTCCTATCCTAAAATTGCAATTTGAATTGTCGGTTCAACTTGACTCGTTTGGGCTAAAGAGTTGAACAGGTTGACTTGTTTGACTTTTTTTTCCTTTATTTTCTTAAATAATACTATAATTTTAGAATTTTTTTTACTTGATAACCATATAAATAAATAAAAAATTATCATACATTCATATATTTTCATAATTATTTAAAGTTTAAAATACTAATTAACAAAGGCTTCCAATACTATAGGAATGAAGGCATTTTTCATCCATATGTGATGAAAATACGTGGCCGAAACTGCTTGTATATGCGTGGCTTGTATCCTGGGAGAATTGGGGACAATGATTGAATTCAACTTGTCACTTTGGGTGTTGTAATTAGCAAAAATTAATGCTAATGTTAATGGTGGTGATTCGTGGGCAGTTTTTGGTGGCCTAATTTTTTTATATAAGGCTATTTTCGGGTTTCATTTTTTGATTTTGAATCCAAGAAAAAAGAAGTGTTATGGGTAGAGTTTTCTGTAAACCAGGAAAGAGGATTATAGATAGCAAAAAATAAATCAAAGGGCAATCTGTTGCTGAAACCTTGAAGATGGAAATAACAATAATTCCATGAGGTGGGGAAGAACGCTCATTTTTTTCGTTATTGCAGGAGTTTGTGCGTTGTGCGTGGATATGAATTATATGGGTGTTAAACTTTGGTGTGGGATAGCTTTTAGCTGACACCATGAAGGAAGAAATTGGACTCAACGATTTTTTTTGTTTAAAAAATTTGCCAACCAATTGGATGGTCTGATTTGTGTGGGAACGAGAATTTGAATTTTGGCTTAGCTAATTGGACCGTCCGATTTCTATATATATTAATTTTATTTTTTATTTTGCGAAAATCAAATCGGACGGTACAAGTTGATTATTGTATAATTTTTTTGAACTAGTATTTGGTGGATTCGTTCAATTTTAAACCAAATATATAACTGACGAAGCGAGTATGCAAGAGATGTTTTCAATGTATATTGAAAGACGTGCTCAGATATTATTGATCGAGTTGTACATTGAATTTGAACAATCTGGGCAGATCGAAATATTGTACGGAAAGATTATAATAGTGACAGTGAGAAAGAGTTCGAAAGCAATTACGAAGTTGTTGGTCCAGACAGAGATGAAGATCAAGGTGACGGCACTATAGCTCAAAATGTGACAGACGTGGCAAATGCACTCGCAAACGAAGTGCTGTTTGAGGAGCCATCTTTCATACGAGTTTTGAATTTGGAAGCCATACATGATCCGGAGTTTCAAAATATATGAGTGTAGGTACGTAATTGTCTATATTTATAAGAAGGATTATAATTTTATAATAATTTATATTGATCAATGGACCAAATAGTTAAGTGACATGTGAAAATATACTCTGTTGAGTTTGGAAAATTTATATTTAATTAAATGATGATCAAACATAATTAAAATATAAATTAAAAAATTATTAAAATTAAGTGTCTTATTTAATGCTTCCAATGGTTTGTTTGATATGTTTATTAGTGTGCAGGAGGAAGAAATTAATTTCCTATTGGGTCAAAAAGATAGAGCAGCCCACTTTGGTCAAAGAATTGTTTTAGCTTTGTGCAAAATTAATTCAAACATAAAGTGGCTGAAATATTGAAATAAAGACAAGCCCAAATCACAAGCCCATGTTGATAAAACAAATAATGAAAAAAATGACCCAAGAAAACCATACAGCAATCACAAAACAAATGGGTCCAATATTATTGAAGCATGTTTTGGTCACTCATTCAGTTTGGTGGAATCCAAATTTTAATTAAAGTGAATGCATGCTTGGTTCGGTTACCAACTCCCTTTTGGAATGGAATTCAAAGTTAATTCAATTGATTTATTGAAAGCATTGGTAACATGAAAGAAAAAAAGCAATTGATTTGATGACATTAATTGATTCCACACGTTACAAGGCATGGGGGAAGGGAAGTGGTTAATTAACTCATTTTAATTTCTTTCTTCACTTCCATTGAAAGCTTTTTCTCCATTCTCTCTCTTCTCTCTCTTCAATTCGGTCATTTCAATGTTAGAAAAGAAGATGGTAGAAGCAAGTAATCAAAAGAAGAAAACAGAAGCTATGAACAAGTAAGAGGCCAAGGTGATGATGGCTCTTACAAAAAGAAGATCTACAGAGTGGCGTGGCTGAGATCTTTACCACTAATAATAAGAAGTGGTGAAGAAGTCTCAAGATCACCATGCCTAAAAATGGTGGAAGATCCAATTCGGTTAGAGAAGAAGATCCCTGGGGTATGGCTCGTCTCTACTTTTTGTTCATCCATCACAGGAGGTAGCTACTGTAGCTTCATGGAGGAAGAAGCAAAAGTGGAGCAGATGGAGCTGTCAAGGATCAAGGGTTCATCAAGGGTCAGAAATCCTTCTTGGGGACCAAGTCAAGATGGAAGGCTCAGATTGATGAAGCTTGATGAGAAGGGATGAGAGAGAGGTAATTGCATGTTGGTTTTGCTTTTGGTTCCCTCTCTCTTCTCTCTGTCCGAACCGGTTTTGATGTTGAAGAAGAAGAAGTTGGCTCAGTTGGACCGGTTTCAACTTTGGAAGCTTCCCCTTCTATAATAAGGGTAAACGGCCAAGGCTTGAAGTAAGGAGAGAAAGTACAGAGTTCTCATAGCTACCCAAGCTAACAGAAGTTCTTCTCCTTCAATGTGTTTCATTTTGTATTTTCTTTAGTTTTGTCTGTCTTGAGTCTCATGGTGAAAAAGGCAAACAGTGTGAGATTTGTAAGAAAAAGTTAGTGAGCGGAAAAAAACAGAAGGTACAAAATTAAAGAAAAAGCCATAGATGTCTTAGAGGTCCTTTGTACATTTGTGTTGTGTATCATGATTCTGTGGGAATCTCCTTGTAAGTTGGGTTAGCACTTAGCAGTTGAAAGTTTGGTAGGTGACCAAGTCAAGTTCAGGATTTGGGATAGATTCTGGACTTGTCCCGGATAGGAAGGGTAGTTCCTAGGGAGAATTGGTGTTTGTAATCAAGATGATTATAGTGAAATTCCATCATTGTTCTGATGGAGACTGGATGTAGGCTGCATTGCACTTAGCAGCTGAATCAGGATACTTCTTGGTGTGATTCTCTCTCTCTCTTTTACTCCATTTCTGGTTCTGTTGCGTAGGAGACAAAATTGAAAAATATCTCCTGTCTGGTTACGAGACAAAATGAAAATGTCTCTTGACTAGGTATGAGACAAAAATAAGAAAAATCTCCTAAAGCTATTTCAAAGGGCAGAAAGTAACACTCAGCAAAAAAAAGGGGCTAAGATTCAACCCTCCTTCCCTTAGCCACTGATAATTGGTATCAGAGCTTGGTCTTAAAGAGATCAAGCTTTGCAGCTTGGAGAAAAGATCCTGATGGCAGAAAATAGTGGCTCAAACCTGGTGTCCTACACTCTGACAGAAGGACAGTCAAGCAACATACCTCCTCTCTTTAATAGAAAGAACTACACTTATTGGAAGGAAAGAATGAAGATTTTTTTCAAGTAGTAGACTACAGACTCTAGAAGATAATCCTAGAAGGTTCTTAATTTCCAACCACTACAGGAGCAAATTGTGTGGTTTCTCTCAAGAGTGAAGCCAGCTGGACAGAAGAAGACAGAAAAAAGGTGGAGCGCAACGCCAAAGTTATCAACTTGCTCAACTGTGCGATCAGCTTTGAGGAGTACCGACGGGTATCAAGATGCACAACGACAAAGGAAATCTGGGACAAACTTCAAGTCACTCATGAAGGCACATCCCTAGTTAAGAAGACCAGAATAGACATGTTGAACAGAGAATATGAAATGTTCTCAATGAAGGAAGGAGAATCGATAGATGATCTATTTGAAAGATTCAACATCATCATCAATGGCTTGGATGCTATGGGATCACATATCCTAAATATGTGCTTGTGAGGAGAATCTTGAGAAGTCTCACAAAAGAGTGGAAAACTAAGGCAATAGTGATATCTGAGAGTAGTGGTCTTGATTCTATTACTTATGATGATTTGAGAGAAAATTTACTTGCCTTTGAAAACACTGATGAGCGGATAATTTATACGCTTTTTGGCATTGTTTTCAGTATGTTTTTAGTATATTTTAATTAGTTTTTATTATGTTTTTATTAGTTTTTAAATAAAAATTACTCTTCTGGACTTTACTATGAGTTTGTGTATTTTTTTGTGATTTCAGGTATTTTCTGGCTGAAATTGAGGGACCTGAGCAAAAATCTGATTCAGAGGCTGAAAAAGGACTGCAGATGCTGTTGGATTCTGACCTCCCTGCACTCAAAGTAGATTTTCTAGAGTTATAGAAGCCCAATTGGTGCGCTCTCAATTGCGTTAGAAAGTAGACATCATGGGCTTTCCAGCAATATATAATAGTCCATACTTTGCCCAAGATTTGATGGCCCAAACAGGCATTCTAAGTCAGCTCAAGAATTCTGGCGTTTAACTCCAAAACTGGCACAAAAGCTGGAGTTAAATGCCCAAACTGGCACAAAAGCTGGCGTTTAATTCCAAAAAAAAGTCTCTACACATGGAAGCTTCAATTCTCAGCCCAAGCACACACCAAGTGGGTCCGAAAGAAGATTTCTGCATTAATTACTGATTTCTGTAAACCCTAGGCTACTAGTTCTCTATAAATAGGACATTTTGCTATTGTATTTGACACACTTGATCATACTTTCATAGACCTTTCCACGTTTTGGGGCTGGCCTCACGGCCATGCCTAGATCTTTTGTTCTTATGTATTTTCAACGGTGGAGTTTCTACACACCATAGATTAAGGTGTGGAGCTCTGCTGTTCTTCATGAATTAATACAAGTACTGTTGTTTTTCTATTCAACTCAAGTCTATTTCTTCTCCAAGATATTCATTCGTTCTTCAACTTGATGAATGTGATGATCCATGACACTCATCATCATTCTCACCTACGAACATGTGCCTGATAACCCCCTCTGTTCTACTAGCAATGGCTTGAATGCGTATCTCTTGGGTTTCTAATCTAAGATTGGAACCTTCGTGGTATAGGCTAGAATTATTGGCGGCCATTCCTGAGATCCAGAATGTCTAAACCTTGTCTGTGGTATTCTGAGTAGGATCTGGAAAGGGATGACTGTGACGAGCTTCAAACTCGCGATTGTTGGACGTGTGACAGATGCAAAAGGATCAATGGATCCTATTCCAACATGATCGAGAACCGACAAATGATTAGCCGTGCGGTGACAGCGCATTTGGAACGTTTTCACTGAGAGGACGGGAAGTAGCCATTGACAACGGTGATGCCCAACATAAAGCTTGCCATGGAAAGGAGTATGAATGATTGGAAGAAGGCAATAGGAAAGCAGAGGTTCAAGGGGAACAAAGCATCTTCATACGCTTATTTGAAATCCACCAATGATTTACATAAGTATCTCTATCTGTACTTTATGTTTATTTTCATCACCTTAAACTCCATAACTATTTGAATCCGCCTGACTGAGATTTACAAGATGATCATAGCTTGCTTCAAGCCGACAATCTCCGTGGGATCGATCCTTACTCACGTAAGGTTTATTACTTGGACGACCCAGTGCACTTGCTGGTTAGTTGTGCGGAGTTGTCATAAAAGAGTTGAGATTACAAGTGTGCCACACCAAGTTGTTGGCGCCATTGATGATCACAATTTCGTGCACCAAGTTTTTGGCGCCGTTGTCAGGGATTGTTCGAGTTTGGACAACTGACGGTTCATCTTGTTGCTTAGATTAGGTATCTTTTTTTCAGAATTTTTAAGAATAAATTCTAGAGTTTCAAGGTGATGTTCTTATCATCACAAAAGCTGATTGATTCTCATCAATTTAGCTGCTGAATGTAATGTCCTGCTGGAGCTTGGCCAAACATGTCTAATCTTTTTAGACTGAAGCTTTAGACTAACATTGCATGATTCCTGGAATTCTTATTAAAAGTTTTGATTCTCTTTATTTTCTTTTCCATATAAGTTTCGAAAATCACAAAAAAATTTATAAAACCATAAAATCAAAAATATTTTATGTTTCTTGTTTGAGTCTAGTATCAATTTTTAAGTTTGGTATCAATTGCATGTTTTTATTCTTCTTGCATTTTTCGAATCTATACATATTGTTCTTCATTGATCTTCAAGTTGTTCTTGATGATTTCATTACTCTGATCTTTAAATTCTCTTGTTTTGTGTGTTTTGTTGTTTCTCATATGCATTTTCAATTTGTTAGTGTCTCCTATATGAAAATTTTTAAGTTTGGTGTCCTGCATGCATTGTTTATTTGATCTAAGTTGCATTTTTATTGTTTCTCATCATCAAAAATTCAAAAATATTTTTAAAACTATGTCTTTTCAAGTCAATAACACAGAGAATTGAAGATTCAGAATAGTCAGCAGAGGAATCAAACAGAAAAAGCTGGGCATTCAAAACGCCCAGTGAAGAAGGAAAATTGGCGTTTAAACGCCAGCCAGGGTACCTGGCTGGGCGTTTAATGCCCAAAAAGATAGAGATTTGGGCGTTAAACGCCAGAATGGACACCATTCTGGGCATTTAACGCCAGGATGACACTAGAGGGAAGATTTTGTTTTTAATTCAAATTTTTTTCAAATCTTCATAATTTTTCAAAATCAAATCCTTTTCAAATGATATTTTTTCAATCATATCTCCTTCAAAATCAATTTCTTTCCATTTTATATTTAATTTTACTATTTTCAAAAATCCTTGCTTCAATTCAAGATTTACTTCAAAAAATCTTTTTCAAAAATCACTTGATTTCTTTCTCAATCTTAGTTTTCGAAAACCAATTACCAAATCTTCAAAATCTCTTACTTTAATTTCGAAAAATTCTTCCCCTCTTCTCACATCCTTCTATTTAAGGGACTAACACCCCTCCTCAAGGTGCAATTCGAACTCTATCCCTCTTGATAAGTTCAAATTCTCTCATCTTTATCCCCTCCTTCTATTCTTCTTTTCCTCTGACACTTCAATGAATTTCTATACTGTGACATAGAGGATTCCATACTTTCTTGTTTTCTTCTCTTTCATATGAGCAGGAGCAAAGATAAAAACATTCTTGTTGAAGCTGATCCTGAACCTGAAAGGACCTTGAAGAGAAAGCTAAGAGAAACTAAAACACAACTCTCTCTAGAGGGCCTAACAGAGCTCTTCAAAGAAGAAGAAACCATGGCAGCCGAAAACAACAACAATGCCAACAATGCAAGGAAGGTGCTTGGTGACTTTACTGCACCTACTCCTGATTTCTATGGGAGAAGCATCTCTATCCCTGCCATTGGAGCAAACAACTTTGAGCTTAAGCCTCAATTAGTTTCTCTAATGCAACAGAATTACAAGTTTCATGGACTTCCATTAGAAGATCCTCATCAGTTCTTAGCTGAATTCTTGCAAATCTGTGATACTGTTAAGACCAATGGAGTTGATCCTGAAGTCTACAGACTTATGCTCTTCCCTTTTGCTGTAAGAGACAGAGCTAGGACATGGTTGGACTCACAACCTAAAGAAAGCTTAAACTCTTGGAAAAAGCTAGTCAATGCCTTCTTGGCAAAGTTCTTTCCACCTCAAAAATTGAGTAAGCTTAGAGTGGAAGTCCAAACTTTTAGACAGAAGGATGGTGAATCCCTCTATGAAGCTTGGGAAAGATACAAGCAATTGATCAGAAGGTGCCCTTCTGACATGCTTTCAGAATGGAGCATCATAGGAATCTTCTATGATGGTCTGTCTGAACTATCCAAGATGTCATTGGATAGCTCTGCTGGAGGATCTCTTCATCTGAAGAAGACGCCTGCAGAAGCTCAGGAACTCATTGAAATGGTTGCAAATAACCAATTCATGTACACTTCTGAAAGGAATCCTGTGAATAATGGGATAACTCAGAAGAAGGGAGTTCTTGAGATTGATACTCTGAATATCATACTGGCTCAGAATAAAATATTGACCCAGCAAGTCAATATGATTTCTCAGAGTCTGTTTGGAATGCAAGCAGCAACAGGCAGTACTAAGGAAGCTTCCTCTGAAGAAGAAGCTTATGATCCTGAGAACCCAACAATGGAAGAAGTGAATTACATGGGAGAACCCTATAGAAACACCTATAATCCTTCATGGAGAAATCACCCAAATCTCTCATGGAAGGATCAACAGAGACCTCAACAAGGTTTCAACAACAACAATGGTGGAAGAAACAGGTTTAGCAATGGCAAGTCTTTTCCATCATCTTCTCAGCAATAGACAGAGAATTCTAAGCAGAGCCCCTCTAACTTAGCAACCATTGTCTCTGACTTAATCAAAACCACTCAAAGTTTCATGACTGAAACAAGGTCCTCCATTAGAAATTTGGAGGCACAAGTGGGTTAGCTGAGTAAGAAAATTACTAAACTCCCTCCTAGTACTCTCCCAAGCAATACAGAAGAGAATCCAAAGAGAGAGTGCAAGGCCATAAACACGTCTCACATGGCCGAACATGGAGAGGAGGAAGAGGCAGTGATTCCCACCGAGGAAGACTTCAATGGACGTCCACTAACCTCCATGGATTTCCCTAATGAGGAACCATGGGAATCTGAGGCTCAGACTGAGACCATAGAGATTCCATTAAATTTACTTTTGCCATTCATGAGCTCTGATGAGTATTCTTCCTCTGAAGAGGATGAAGATGTTACTGAAGAGCAAGTTGCTAAGTACCTTAGAGCAATCATGAAGCTAAATACCAGGTTGTTTGGTAATGAGACTTGGGAGGATGAACCTCCATTGCTCATCAAAGAACTGGATGACTTGACTAGGCAGAAATTACCTCTGAAGAGACAAGATCCTGAAAAATTCTCAATCCCTTGTACCATAGGCACCATGACCTTTGAGAAGGCTTTGTGTGACCTGGGATCAAGTATAAACTTTATGCCTCTCTCTGTAATGGAGAAGCTAGGGATCATTGAGGTACAAGCTGCAAGAATCTCACTAGAGATGGCAGACAATTCAAAGAAACAGGCTTATGGACTTGTAGAGGATGTCTTGGTAAAGGTTGAAGACCATTACATCCCTGCTGATTTTATAATCCTAGAAACTGGGAAGTGTATGGATGAATCCATCATCCTTGGCAGACCCTTCCTAGCCACAGCAAAGGCTGTGATTGATATTGACAGAGGAGAATTGATCATTCAAGTGAATGAAGACTCCCTTGTGTTTAAAGCTCAAGGATATCCCTCTGTAAACATGGAGAGGAAGCATGAAGAGCTTCTCTCAATACAGAGTCAAACAGAGCCCCCACAGTCAAACTCTAAGTTTGGTGTTGAACCCCCACATTCAAACTCTAAGTTTGGTGTTGGGAGGTTTCAACATTGCTCTGAACATCTGTGAGGCTCCATGAGAGCCCACTGTCAAGCTATTGACATTAAAGAAGCGCTTGTTGCGAGGCAATCCAATCTTTACTATTCTATGATAATTTTCTATTTTCTATTGTTATTTTATATTTTCTGTAGGTTGATGATCATGTGAAGTCACAAAAACAATTGAAAAAGCAAAAACAAAGTGAAAAACAGAATGAAAAATAGAACACCCTGGAGGAGACAGTTACTGGCGTTTAAACGCCAGTAAAGGTAGCAGAATGGGCGTTAAACGCCCAGTCTGGCACCATTCTGGGCGTTTAACGCCAGAAATGGGCACCAGACTGGCGTTTAATGCCAGGAATGGGCAAGAAGCTGGCGTTAAACGTCAGAAATGGGCAGCAGCCTGGCGTTTAACGCCAGGATTGGCAGAAAGGGGCGTTTTGCACGCCACCTGGTGCAGGGATGAGATATCCTTGACACCTCAGGATCTGTGGACCCCACAGGATCCCCACCACTCTCTCTCTTCTTCACCCATTCACCAATCACCTCAATACCTCTTCCCCAAAAACCCCTCACCTATCAAATCCCACCATTCTCTTTACCATTCACATCCATCCTTCATAAAACCCCACCTACCTCACCACTCAAATTCAAACCACTTTCCCTCCCAAACCCACCCATAATGGCCAAACCATACCTCCCCTCTCACTCCTATATAAAACCATCTTCACTCCTTCATTTTCACACAACCTAAACACCACTTCTCCCCCTTGGCCGAAACACAAAGCCCCCTCCATCTCCTTTATTTCTTCTTCTTCTACTCTCTTCTTTCTTCTTTTGCTCGAGGACAAGCAACCTTCTAAGTTTGGTGTGGTAAAAGCTAAAGCTTTTTGTTTTTTCATAACCATTTATGGCACCAAAGGCCAGAGAAACCTCTAGAAAGAGGAAAGAGAAGGCAAACGCTTCCACTTCCGAGTCATGGAAGATGGAGAGATTCCTCTCAAGAGTGCATCAAGACCACTTCTATGAAGTTGTGGCCAAGAAGAAGGTGATCCCCGAGGTCCCTTTTAAGCTCAAAAAGGGCAAATATCTGGAGATCCGACATGAGATCTAAAGAAGAGGTTGGGAAGTTCTCACCAACCCCATTCAACAAGTCGGAATCTTAATGGTTCAAGAGTTCTATGCCAATGCATGGATCACCAAGAACCATGATCAAAGTGTGAACCCGGATCCTAAGAATTGGCTTACAATGGTCCGAGGGAAATACTTAGACTTTAGTCCGGAAAATGTAAGGTTGGCATTCAACTTGCCCATGATGCAAGGAGATGCGCACCCCTACACTAGAAGGGTCAACTTTGATCAAAGGTTGGACCAAGTCCTCATGGACATCTGTGAAGAGGGCGCTCAATGGAAGAGAGATTCAAGAGGGAAGCCGGTTCAACTAAGAAGGCATGACCTCAAGCCCGTGGCTAGGGGATGGTTGGAGTTCATCAAACGCTCAATCATTCCTACTAGCAACCGATCTGAAGTTACTATAGACCGGGCTATCATGATTCATAGCATCATGATTAGAGAGGAAGTAGAAGTTCATGAGGTTATATCCCAAGAACTCTACAAGGTGGCAGACAAGTCCTCTCCTTTGGCAAAGTTAGCCTTCCCCTCATCTCATTTGTCACCTTTGCAATTCGGTTGGAATTGACATAGAGGGAGACATTCTCATTGATGAGGACAAGCCCATAACTAAGAAAAGGATGGAGCAAACAAGAGATCCCACTCATGGACAAGAGCATGAGGAAACTCCTCATCATGAAATCCCTGAGATACCTCAAGGGATGCATTTTCCTCCACAAAACTTTTGGGAGCAATTCAACACCTCCCTAGGAGAATTAAGTTTCAACATGGGACAACTAAGGGTGGAGCACCAAGAACATTCCATCCTCCTCCATGAAATTAGAAAAGATCAAAGAACCATGAGAGAGGAGTGACGATTGGATTCTTGATGGTTTAGAATTTCTCAAATAAAATCTCGTCGAAGTATAGTTTCTAAACCAAGCAATAATCCTTTCATACAAAAAGTTGTTTGTCACTAAAACAAACCCCTAAATTTATAAACCGAAGTATTTAAACCTCGGGTCGTTCTCCCTAGGAATTACAATAAAGTGTCTTGTTATTGGTTGTGAGTTATTTTGGGGTTTAATATTTTGTACAAGAAATATAAATGGCAAAGGAAATAAACTAACAACTAACAAGGCTCTTGGCAATATATGAGAGCTAGAAATCCTATCCTAGTTATCCTCCTCAATTGTGATGAGAATTTTTCATTGCTCCCACTTAGTTAACCTCTAACCATAGAGGAGAGTCAAGTGGATGAATCAATTTGATTCCTCAAGTCCTAATTAACTCCTAAAGGAAAGACTAGCTTTAGAGGCTTTCAAATCAATTAGCAATCTCTAATTATCAATCAACAAAGGAATTAGATAACTCAAGAGTCACTAATCACTCTACCTAGTCCAAGAGGAACAAAATCTATACAAAAATCCAACCAAGCATTTCATCAAACACTCGGAAGGCACAAAAGAAAAGTATAGCAAATCACAACAAGAATGAATTCTAACTACAATTGAATACAAAGAATTAACAGCAACAATCAAGGAAATCACAATTATCATGAATTACCTCAAATTGCATTATTGAAAGGGAATAAAAGAAACAACAATCTATCCAAAACAAAGTGAAGAATCACAAGAATTAAAGTACATAACTAGAGAGAGGAAGAGGAGAAGATTAAGAATTGGCAAAGGAGAATTGAATTAAGGCATGAATTAAACCTAGATCTAAGAAGAGAGATTAACCCTAACCTAATCCTAATCCTAGAGGGAAGTGAGAGCTTCTCTCTCCAAAACTACTCTAAACTAAAGCTATGACTAACTTCTAATCTAATTGTCTCCCCCTTTTAATCCTTGATCCTTTTATTCCTTTCTATCAGCAATTGGCGCCAAAAAATGGGTTCAGAAACCCCTCAAAATCGCCAGGCACGTGTTGCCTTAATGAAGTCATGTGCAGACATCGACGTGTGCGCGCACGGTACGCGTGCGCGTACCTGGCTGATTCCGTAATGTGCGCGTGAGCGCCTTGTGCGCGTGCGCGTGCTTGGCCGTGATCAATTCTTTGGCTTTTTGTGCTTCTCTCCACTTGCATGCTTCCTTCCTTGCTTCCTTTGATCCATGCCTGGCCTATTTCAATCCTGGAATTACTAGCAAACACATCAAGGCATCTTATGGAATCAAGGAGAAATCAAAATTCATCAAAATAAGGCCTAAAAAGCATGTTTTTACACTTAAGCACAAATACGGGAGAGATAACAAAACCATGCTAATTCATAGGTTAAATGCGAGAAAAGGTCATCAAAATACTCTAAATTCAATACAAGATAAACCCTAAAAATGGGGTTTATCAACCTCCCCACACTTAAACCTTAGCATGTCCTCATGCTAAAATAAGAAGGAACTAAGGGGTATGACATTTATTAAATGTAACTAAATTATATGAGTCCTATCTATATGCAAATACCTAAAGCAAATGGAAATGCTTAGTTCAAACAAATCAATTCCTAAGAGACATGTTTAAGCACAATAGCTAGGCAATAGGAATTAAGCCCAAACCACAATTGTATTGAATTATAAAAAAAAAAGAGTCCAAGCTTGCAAGAATATAAATAATATGGGTGAACACATGTACTTGAACTTTTGAACCCTCACCGGATGTGTATCCGCTCTATTCACTCAAGTGTTTAAGGGTTAATTCACTCAATTCTCTTCTAATCAAGCTTTCCAAAATTTGATTTTCTTCTAACAATCAACACTTATTCAATGTATGCATAAATTCATCATGAGGTCTTTCATTTAGGTTGTAATGGGGTTAGGGTCAAGGTAGGATCATTTATGGTTAAGTGGACTAGAGTTTAGATCTTTGATTAGTATAGACTTTTCCACCTAACTATATAATAACCTATACAAATTTAAACTACTCTAACTACCCATTCTTCACTTTTTCTTACATATTCATGCATCTTATTTCTTGATTCATAACACTTATGCATTGATTCCCTTTTGTTGAACTTCACCTTGGGACATTTTGTCCCCTTTTATATTTTTTTTCTTTCTTCTTTTTTTTTTTTAATTCAATCAATACATGAATATGTTCCCAATTCCTAAATGTGGAAGTGTACTACCCCTTTTTATCCCATCCAGTGTTCCCAAGCCTCACCAACTTTGAGTAATAAATACTCTCACTAGCCTAGGCTAATCAAAGATCCAAATAAGGACTTTTCATTGATTTTCCGCCTTGGGCTTGTAATGTGCTAAAATGAGAATAAGTTGGTTAAGCATAGGCTCAAAATTGGCTAACAATGGAGAGTAAAAGGTAGGCTATTTGGGTAAGTGGGCTAATGAAATAATGGCCTCAATCATACAAATGCATGAATACAAGAAATAAATGGACATATAGAATCAAGCAAATCAAGGATCACAATTATAGAAAGAGAACAATTGCACACAAGAATGGAAAATAAGTGGTTATAAAATGTAACCACATCAATAGGCTCAAGTCTCACAAGCTTGTGTTCTTAATTCAATACATGCTTCACAAAGTATGAAATTCAAGCAAGTTGCACCAAAAGCTTCCTTCAATCAATTGGGTTGGTGCCCTATGTCCTATAATTAAAATTCTTGGAAAATCTCAATATTTGACTAAGCATTGTTGTGATTGAAAAATGCAAAAATTTCCCTTAGTTTACCCTTTTCTTTTTCACTTAAAACCAATTTTTGACCCAAGTAGCATCTGGTAGACCGATCACGCGCCTAAGCGCCTCATAGTCAAAGGTCATGCTGTGAATGGCTAACTCAGCCTGCTGATGAGCGCAGGTACCATTAGGAAGATGTCGGCACTGCAATGCCTCCTCTATAGCAGGCTCAGTAATCATAACCTCTCTACCCCTCAACTGAACTGAATCCAAAGTGGGACGGAAGAAGTTGCAATAAAATTCCTTCACCCAAGAGATGTTGATATCCCCCAAATCTCTGTCAACAAAATCCATACCCAACTCTAGGATCCGACTAGTAATGGAGCGTCGTACATCATTGGGAAGGACAAGCTTCTTCTCTGTATTCAGCTTCGTCGTCCGGTACTTAGAAAGGCGAAGCTCACAGTAGAGATTGGGAAACTTGGTTGGGTTGGTAGAGGGTAGCAACTGATTTTCCTTTTCTTCTTCATTCAAAGGATTCTTAGCAAGATTCTTGTAGGTGGAGGGACTAGAGGGAGTAGAATGTTTTCTTTTCTTGGAGGAGGTGGCGATAGGTTTTCCTTTATCCGATATCCTGAAAAAGAGAATAGAATATAGGCAATTAAGCACTTAGCACGAAGCAAGCAAAACATGTTCAGGATGTAAAATAGATGGCAAGCAAACATGATGTGAATTGAACTTAAAACATGGACAGCAAGTAAGAGCAGAAAACATAGCCGTAAACCAAGAATTCAATGTTTCAAACAATGTGCACAATTCTTAAGGAATAGGCATGTTCATCATCATGACTCAAAAGAATGGTTAAAAGTTAGAATGCAAGTGAAAGTGAAGTTGGTAAGTAAAGAAGTCAGTGAGTTAGAAAAGTGGAGTTAGAAATTAGTAGTATGATGAAAGATGAACCTATCAAGCATACGAATCATGTTCACAATCATGAGGGTATACAGAGTGTTGGGCAATTCTTGATTCCATTAGGCCAATGCCGAACCCAGGAGTCAAATAGAAACGGAAATTAGCCCAATATGAACTTGGTGCACAGTAAGCAAGGGTTTAGAAAATGTATATGCCAAGTTCAATTTGTCAATAGAAATTAGAAGGGAAAATGGTTCCTTGAAAGTTGGGCAGTATTCCGGTTTAAAATTGGATGTTTCTGGATGGCAACATGGCACAAACAGCATGATCACAACATCAGTTAAGCACAACGACAATGAGATAGCATTCAGCAACACAAATTACAGAAAAAGAGCAAAAAAGAGCCGACCAAAATCAAACATACAGCACCCAAGGAACAAACAGCAGATTATGCACAAACGAAGCACTTACCAGGCCTAGAATCCTCTATCCAGTCCTAGCTACCTAACCGCAATTATTTCTATCTATCCTAACATACACAAATTCAGTCTTTAACTAATTAACAGCATACTAACAGAAATGAGAAATTAACAGAGAGCAGGGTTAGGCAGGAACCTGGAGCAGAGCGGAAATGGAAATAAGGCAGAGGAGTAAGGGGGCAGGGACGTGACTGAGCAACGGCGAGGCGGAGCAGAGCGCCGCCGCAGAGGGTGGCGGGTGGTGCGGCGGAAGGGGTGACAGGAAGTGAGGGGGACGAGAGGGAAAGGCAGAGGGGGTGTGTGAGTGGGTGTGTGAATCGAGGGAGTGAGGTCGAGTGAGATCGGCGGCGGTCGGAGGGTGGTCGACGGCGGCCTGTGGTTCGTCCGAAAAGAGAAAGGGAAGAGAGGTAGAGGATGGTGACAGGGAGAAGAAGAGGGACGAGAGGGTAAGACAGAGGGGGTGTGTGGCGACGGCGGCGCAGTCGCCGGTGGTGACGATGGTGGTGAGTGAGAAGAAGAAGAAGATGATGAGGGAGAAGAGAGAGTGTGGGACTGCGCAGTGCCCTTCGCGTGTGAGGGTTATCCTATTTCTTGAATCGACGCGAGCGCGCACCTCGCGCGTCCGCGTACATCGATGAAACTAGGGCCCCACGCGTGAGCGTACAGCATGCTCAAGCGTGGATGGGCAAACTATACAAGGGCGCGTGCGCGTTCAGTGCGCGCACGCGCACATTGAGTTGGGCTGGAGGCTTAGAGTGGGCTTGATGCACGCCTAACTCTCTGGACAAAGGCCTGGAGTGGCAGCGTCATATAAGGGATGCACGCGCGGCAAGCGCGCGTCCGCGTACGTTGGTAATCTGTTCCTCCTTTTGACATACTGGCGCGCACGTAGTGAGTGCGCGTCCGCGTGAGTTGAGTTGAGCTGGGGGCTTAAAGTTGGCCCAGATCCAGCGCAACTCTCTGGATTTTGGCCCAGAAGTTGTAGCAGCGGATCTACGCGTACGCGGCAGGTGCGCGTACGCGTGCGTTTCCCTATAGCTGTATGGACGCGCACGCACGTAGTGCGCGTCAGCGTGGAAGGAATTGGGCTTGAGGCACAACGCTGGCCTAAGAGAGGCCCAACTCTCTGGAATATGGGTGATGATGCATCCGCTCAGGGACGCGTGCGCGTACGGTGTGCGCGCGCGTCCTCCCCACCATTCTTCTCTCTCTCTCTCTCTTTTTTTTATCAAGCAGAAAAATTTTGCTCAGGTGCTCCCTAGACTGCTCACAACTCTTTATTCAATCAACCATCATACAATTCACAAAAATGCAATTTGATATTATTCATCTACTACTAAACACAACATACACGTGACTAAGCTAACAATTAAGTTGTACAAACAAATTATGTGAAACATCTACCTACAATGGCAACTCAAATCACTTATTAAGCAAATTTAAAAGAGAATGGAAAGAGTTTACCATGGTAGGGTGTCTCCCACCTAGCACTTTTAGTTTAAGTCCTTAAGTTGGACATTTTGAGGAGTTTATTGTCATGGTGGCT
The DNA here is from genome assembly GCF_000816755.2 of Arachis ipaensis. Classification (NCBI taxonomy): domain Eukaryota; kingdom Viridiplantae; phylum Streptophyta; class Magnoliopsida; order Fabales; family Fabaceae; genus Arachis; species Arachis ipaensis. The sequence goes on along the minus strand of NC_029794.2, from coordinate 108,187,755 downwards.
TATGTTTGTACTCATCCTTGAATCTCCAAGGATCCTTGCTTCTCAATTGGTTGACAGAATTTCCAACCATTTTCGTCAAGCTTGGCCAAATTTCTACCCAAGATATGAGTCCCCATAGTTGGTCTTCACCTAGCGAGCCGGGGTCCCATATCTTATCTTCGCACCCGTCTTCAATTTGATCTTCATACTTTTTCCTTCCGGGTGGTAGACATATAGAATTTTCTTTAATATACCAAGCCTTCCTTTGAGACCCATGCAAAGTGGTATTCTTCCAATCATCGTTCCTATGCCTTGAAACTTTGATCTTAATGAGCCTAATTCCTAATTTGCAACCACTACACAATTCTCTTTTTCCTTTAAGTCCACAAAGAGCTCTAAGTTGTCCATTATTCTCAATCAAACCATATTCAAGTGGGAAATTAAAGTCTAGAGATAGAGATTTTACCCACTTAAATGTTGTATTGGATGGTAAGTTGGGAAGGGATACCTCCCCACACTTAGACAATGCAAGGTCTACTTCCTTGTACTCTTCTTTGTGTATTTTCACCTCTTGACAAATTTCAACCATTTCCCTTTTACTTGGCTTGGTGTTGTCTTCAAGAACCTCGGTTTCTTGCCCAATGGGAGGTGATTCAATTTTGGATAGAAATTCATTGATGACTAAATCCATCTCTTGATTAACCTCTTCATAGTCTTCAATCTCAATATACACCGTGCCAACGTTTTCCTCTTGGTAGCTCTCTTTCGATTCACTCTCTTTCTCATTGCTCATCAAGGGTATGGGAGGTTGTGCACACTCTTCTATAATTTCAACTCCATGTCCAATGGGAGAAGATTCCATTGTAGAGAGAAATTCATTCATGATTGAATCCATCTCTTGATAAACCTCTTCCAAGTCTCCAACGACGGTATGCCTTAGAGGTTGCGCACCCTCTTCAACATCAATATCAAGCTCCTTGGAAGAGTGCTCCATGGTACTACATTCCCTTGGATTTTTAACATCTCTTAAATCGTCAACCACTTCTTCCTTTTCTTCAATGATTATAGCTTCCTCTAGTTACTCCAATACAAAATGGCATTTCTCATCCCCCACCGGAGTTTCCAATCTCTCCTTCATGTTTTGCTCTTCTTTTGCGGTTCCACATGTGGCTACGAAAGCACCTCGAGTATTCAAACATTGGTGGGCTAAAGTGTGCACCACCTTGGTCAAATTGGTCACAAACTCAAGTGTATCCTGCTTCATAGCTTCTTGTCCTTGAAGTAACAAAGTGAGAGGATCGTCTATTGGGGCTTGGGGTGGGTAGGAAGGTTCATCATTTTGGAGAGAGGGTTCATGGTAGGAAGGTGATTCTTCTTGGTAAAGGTATGGAGATGGTGAGTATTGAGGTGGTTCTTGGGAGTAATCTTGATATGGTTGTGGTGATTCTAGAAGTTCTTGCTCATAATGGCCATAAAAATATGGTATGGATGATTGGTTATATGATGGATATGGATCATAGGGTAGTGTTTGGTAATAAAAGGCTTGTGAGAATGGTTGAGGTTCATGTTGAGGATGAGATTCATAGGCATATGATGGTGGTTGTTGAGTGTCACAAAAAGAATCATCATAGCCGTTAAGTTGGCATGCATTAGGATGGAAATTATACCTATAAGTATCCGGAGGTTGTTGCCAATAGGAGTGATCAATTCCTTGAGGCTCTTCCCATCTTTGTTCGTTCCATGCATGGTACATGTTGCCATTAAAGTCCACATTTCCTACAACACACTTAGAACCAAACTCAAAGCCAAAGTGAGAATTCATAATGAGAGAACAAAATAAAACTAACAAAAATTAAGAAACAAACAAAAGATAAACCCATTCACAATATTCACATATGTACAATAACCAATAACACAACACCATTGCATCATCCCCGGCAACGGCGCCATTTTGACGATTGGATTCTTGATGGTTTAGAATTTCTCAAATAAAATCTCGTCGAAGTATAGTTTCTAAATCAAGCAATAAACCTTTCATACAAAAAGTTGTTTGTCACTAAAACAAACCCCTAAATTTATAAACCGAAGTATTCAAACCTCGGGTCGTTCTCCCTAGGAATTACAATAAAGTGTCTTGTTATTGGTTGTGAGTTATTTTGGAGTTTAAGATTTTGTACAAGAAATATAAATGGCAAAGGAAATAAACTAACAACTAACAAGGCTCTTGGCAAGATATGAGAGCTAGAAATCCTATCCTAGTTATCCTCCTCAATTGTGATGAGAATTGTTCATTGCTCCCACTTAGTTAACCTCTAACCATAAACAATCTATCCAAAATAAAGTGAAGAATCACAAGAATTAAAGTACATAACTAGAGAGAGGAAGAGGAGAAGATTAAGAATTGGCAAAGGAGAATTGAATTAAGGCATGAATTAAACCTAGATCTAAGAAGAGAGATTAACCCTAACCTAATCCTAATCCTAGAGAGAAGTGAGAGCTTCTCTCTCCAAAACTACTCTAAACTAAAGCTATGACTAACTTCTAATCTAATTGTCTCCCCCTTTTAATCCTTGATCCTTTTATTCCTTTCTATTAGCAATTGGCGCCAAAAAATGGGTTCAGAAACCCCTCAAAATCACCAGGCACGTGTTGCCTTAATGAAGTCATGTGCAGACATCGACGCGTGCGCGCACGGTACGCGTGCGCGTACCTGGCTGATTCCGCAATGTGCGCGCGAGCGCCTTGTGCGCGTGCGCGTGCTTGGCCGTGATCAATTCTTTGGCTTTTTGTGCTTCTCTCCACTTGCATGCTTCCTTCCTTGCTTCCTTTGATCCATGCCTGACCTATTTCAATCCTGGAATTACTAGCAAACACATCAAGGCATCTTATGGAATCAAGGAGAAATCAAAATTCATCAAAATAAGGACTAAAAAGCATGTTTTTACACTTAAGCACAAATACGGGAGAGATAACAACACCATGCTAATTCATAGGTTAAATGCGAGAAAAGGTCATCAAAATACTCTAAATTCAATACAAGATGAACCCTAAAGATGGGGTTTATCAAGGAGCAACAAAGGCAAGGAAGAGACATTGAGGAGCTCAAGCACTCCATAAGATCTTCAAGAGGAAGAACAAGCCGCCATCACTAAGGTGGACCCGTTCTTTAATTTCCTTGTTCTTTATTTTCCTGTTTTTCGAATTTTTGTGCTTTATGTTTATTTATGTTTGTGTCTTTATTACATGATCACTAGTGTCTAAGTATCTATGCCTTAAAGCAATGAAAATGAATCCATCACCTTTCTTAAATGAAAAATGTTTTTAATTGAAAAAGAAAAAGAAGTGCATGAATTTCGAATTTTAAAACAGTTTAATTATTTTGATGTGGTGGCAATACTATTGTTTTTCTGAATGAATGCTTGAACAGTGCATATTTTTTAATTTGATTGTTTATGAATGTTAAAATTGTTGGCTCTTGAAAGAATGAAAGGAAAAGGAGAAATGTTATCTGATGATCTGAAAAATCATAAAAATTGATTCTTGAAGCAAGAAAAAGCAGTGAAAAGCTTGCAGAAAAAAAGAATATATGCGAAAAAAAAAGAGAAATGAAAAAGAAAGAAAAAGAAAAGCAAGCAGAAAAAGCCAATACCTCTTTAAACCAAAAGGCAAGGGTGATAAAAAGGATCCAAGGCTTTGAGCATCAGTGGATAGGAGGGCCCACAGGAATAAAATCCTGGCCTAAGCGGCTAAACCAAGCTGTCCCTAACCATGTGCTTGTGGCGTGAAGGTGTCAAGTGAAAAACTTGAGATTGGGCGGTTAAAGTCGTGGTCCAAAGCAAAAAAAGTGTGCTTAAGAGCTCTGGACACCTCTAATTGGGGACTCTAGCAAAGCTGAGTCACAATATGAAAAGGTTCACCCAATTATGTGTCTGTGGCATTTGTGTATCCGGTGGTAATACTGGAAAACAAAATGTTTAGGGTCACGGCCAAGACTCATAAAAGTAGCTGTTTTCAAGAATCAACATACTTAACTAGGAGAATTAATAACACTATCTGAATTCTGAGTTCCTATAGATGCCAATCATTCTGAACTTCAAAGGATAAAGTGAGATGCTAAAACTGTTCAGAGGCAAAAAGCTAAAAGCCCTGCTCATCTAATTAATACTAATCTTCATAGATGTTTTTGGAATTCATTGTATATTCTCTTCTTTTTATCCTATTTGATTTTTAGTTGCTTGGGGACAAGCAACAATTTAAGTTTGGTGTTGTGATGAGCGGATAATTTATACACTTTTTGGCATTGTTTTCAGTATGTTTTTAGTATATTTTAATTAGTTTTTATTATGTTTTTATTAGTTTTTAAATAAAAATCACTCTTCTGGACTTTACTATGAGTCTGTGTATTTTTCTGTGATTTCAGGTATTTTCTGGTTGAAATTGAGGGACCTGAGCAAAAATCTGATTCAGAGGCTGAAAAAGGACTGCAGATGCTGTTGGATTTTGACCTCCCTGCACTCAAAGTGGATTTTCTGGAGCTACAAAAGCCCAATTGGAGCGCTCTTAATTGCGTTGGAAAGTAGACATTCTGGGCTTTCCAGAAATATATAATAGTCCATACTTTGCCCAATATTTAATGGCCCAAACAGGCGTTCCAAGTCAGCTCAAGAATTCTGGCGTTTAACTCCAAAACTGGCACAAAAGCTGGAGTTAAACGCCCAAACTGGCACAAAAGCTGGCGTTTAACTCCAAGAAAAGTTTCTACACATGGAAGCTTCAATGCTCAGCCCAAGCACACACCAAGTGGGCCCGGAAGAAGATTTCTGCATTAATTACTGATTTATGTAAACTCTAGGCTACTAGTTCTCTATAAATATGACCTTTTGCTATTGTATTTGACACACTTGATCATACTTTCATAGACCTTTTGTTCTTATGTATTTTCAACGGTGGAGTTTCTACACACCATAGATTAAGGTGTGGAGCTCTGCTGTTCTTCATGAATTAATACAAGTACTATTGTTTTTCTATTCAACTCAAGTCTATTTCTTCTCCAAGATATTCATTCGTTCTTCAACTTGATGAATGTGATGATCAGTGACACTCATCATCATTCTCACCTACGAACATGTGCCGGACAACCACCTCTGTTCTACTAGCAATGGCTTGAATGCGTATCTCTTGGGTTTCTAATCTAAGATTGGAACCTTGATGGTATAGGCTAGAATTATTGGCGGCCATTCCTGAGATCCGGAACATCTAAACCTTGTCTGTGGTATTCTGAGTAGGATCTGGGAAGGGATGACTGTGACGAGCTTCAAACTCGCGATTGTTGGGCGTGTGACAGACGCAAAAGGATCAATGGATCCTATTCCAACATGATCGAGAACCGACAGATGATTAGTCGTGCGGTGACAGCGCATTTGGAACGTTTTCACTGAGAGGACGGGAAGTAGCCATTGACAACGGTGATGCCCAACATAAAGCTTGCCATGGAAAGGAGTATGAATGATTGGAAGAAGGCAATAGGAAAGCAGAGGTTCAAGGGGAACAAAGCATCTTCATACGCTTATCTGAAATCCACCAATGATTTACATAAGTATCCCTATCTTTACTTTATGTTTATTTTCATCACCTTAAACTCCATAACCATTTGAATCCGCCTGACTGAGATTTACAAGATGATCATAGCTTGCTTCAAGCCGACAATCTCCGTGGGATCGACCCTTACTCACGTAAGGTTTATTACTTGGACGACCCAGTGCACTTGCTGGTTAGTTGTGCGGAGTTGTGATAAAAGAGTTGAGATTACAAGTGTGCCACACCAAGTTGTTGGCGCCATTGATGATCACAATTTCGTGCACCAAACACATATTTGAAAAAAGATACAAAAAGAAAAGGAATAGCTCTCAAATCTGTTACTAACCCTCTGGATGATGAATCCAGTGATAACTCTTATGAAAATAAATTTGTTTTGTTTGCTAAGAAATTCATGAAAATGGTGAAACTGAAGGAAAGAAGCAAAGGAAGCAACTCAAGGAAACCAAAGAAAGACTTTAGCAAAGTGATCTGCTACAACTGCAAAGAGGGTGGCACTTCAAATCCGATTGCCCTAAGTTGAAGAAGGAGAAGAAGCCAAAGAAGGGAAAGAAGAAAGGACTGATGGCTTCTTGGGAAGACTTGGAGAACGACTCTGATGAAGATGAAGAATCAGAAACCAAGTCTCAAACTTGCCTCATGGCAGAGCAGGTAGATTTCCATAACCCTGACATTGAAGATCTTCATCTCATGATTGATCATCTTTCTGAAAAAATCAGATGCTTCCTAAGTGAAAACCAAGATCTTGAATCTCAAATTGAAATTCTTAAAGCTGAAAATGATTTTCTAAAAGAAAAATTGAGAGAGGCTGAAACCGCTGTTGATCTTGTTGAAGAAAACAAGTGGTTGAAAGCTGAAATAAAAGGTTGTGAAAAACAGCATTCTGTGGTTGCTTATCTAAATTGTTTTGAAGAAAATGAGAAGCTGATCAAAATGGTAAAAAGACTCAAAGAGGACTTAGCCACCTTTGCTCAAAGTTCAGAAAATTTAAATCATGGCTAGTCAAAAACCCCTTTATGACAAAGCTGGGTTGGAATTTCATAAAATTGAAAAATTTGTTAAAAAACCTTACTTTTCAAACATGGCATCGTCTTCCAATGATGTTAGGTTTCAAAACCCAACAAGCTTTGTAAAAATAGCAACTCATAGATTTTGTAGATTGTGCAACCGGAATGGACACTTTCCTATTTAGTGTTTCTTTGGTGAAAGAATGATTGGAAATAAAGTTTGTAAAGTTGTTTTTTATTATAATGACTTGGGACAAAGAATATGGTTTAACGTCAAAAGATCTAAAAAGATTTGGATACCTAAGGTCACTTGAGCTTATTTTGTAGGTTTGCCTAGCATCCAAGCGGAAGGACAACATGTGGTACATGGATAGTGGATGTTCTAGGCATTTGACCGGAAAGGCAACCTTCTTCATTAAGCTTGATGGGTATGATGGAGGGTTTGTCACTTTTGGTTATAATGGAAAGGGAAAGATAGTGGTCATAGGTAAAGTTGGTAAGAGCTTTTCATCCTTCATAAATGATGTTTTACTTGTTGATGGGCTGAAACACAATTTACTAAGCATTATCCAATTATGTGATCTTGGATATGAAGTTATTTTTAGGAAATTGGATTGCTTAGTTATTTGTGAAAAATCTGGAGAAATTTTGTTTGAATAAAAAAGGTGTAACAATGTATTTGAATTGACTCTAGAGGATTTAAAAGATAAAAAAGTGACATACTTTACATCACTTGAATATGAAAAATGGCTTTGGCATAAGAAATTGGGTCATGCAAACATGTACCAAATTTCTAAACTTGTTAAAAAAAACTTGGTGAGAGAAATTCCAAACATTAAATTTAATAAGGATATTACTTGTGATGCTTATCAGTTAGGCAAACAAGTAAAATCCTCTTTTAAACCAAAAGATGGAATTTTTACCAAGAGGCCATTGAAAATGTTGCATATTGATCTTTTTGGTCCCACTAGAACTCAAAGTTTAGGAGGTAAATACTATGGTTTGGTGGTGGTAGATGACTACTCTAGATTCGGTTGGGTACTCTTCCTAGCTCATAAGAATGATGCTTTCCATGCTTTTTCAACTCTTTGTAAAAGAATTCAAAATGAAAAAGATTTGAAAATTGCCCACTTGAGAAGTGATCATGGAAAAGAATTTGAAAAATTTTGTGATGATTTTGGAATTGCACATAATTTTTCATGTTCTAGAACTCCTCAACAAAATGGGGTAGTTGAAAGAAGGAATAGAAGCCTTCAAGAAATGACTAGGGCTATGCTTTGTGAAAATGATGTTCCAAAATTTTTGTGGGCTGAAGTTGTAAATACAGCTTGTTATATTTTGAATAGGACTATCATTCGAAAAGGATTAAAGAAAACTCCTTATGAGCTATGGAAAGGAACCCCACCAAATCTTAAGTATTTCCACATTTTTGGATGCAAATGTTTTGTACTTAACAATAAAAAAATCTTGAAAAATTTGATAAAAAATCCTATGAAGGAATGTTTATTTGATACTCTACCACTAGCAAAGCATTTAGAATTTACCTCAAGGAACATAGAACCATAGAGGAATCCATACATGTGTCCTTTTGTGATACTAATTCAATTCCCAGTGCCCTTTTAGATGATGATACAGGAAGTGAAGCTGATATGAACCATCAACCAAGTCAAGAAAGTCCCAATGCTGTCCCAAGTGAAGAACCTGTCCGTCCAGATTTGTCTCATCAGGATGGAGGAGACATTTCAGTTTTGTCTTCTGAACCAGTCAGAGAATTCGGAACAGAACAGTCAACTGAAGCTCATCAAGGCAGAACCTTGCCTCAAAGGCCAAGAGAATGAAAGTTTATGAAGGGTTACCCCCATAATTTTATCATTGGTGATCCTTCCTAAGGCGTTCACACTAGATCCTCAAGCAAGAAGCAATTGAAACCTAGCAATGTTGCCTTCTTGTCCCAATTGGAACCTCTCAACGTGAAGCAAGCTCTTGAAGATCCCTCTTAGGTCAAAGCCATGGAAGAAGAGCTAGTTCAATTCCGAAAGAATGAGGTTTGGACACTTGTACCAAATCCAAATGGTAAGAAGGTAACCGGTACAAAGTGGATCTTTAAAAATAAACTGGGTGAGGATGGTAGTGTTGTTTGTAACAAGGCTAGATTAGTGGCTCAAGGTTACGATCAAGAGGAAGGTATTGATTTTGATGAGTCATTTGCCCCGGTGGCTAGAATGGAAGCAATTAGGTTGCTTCTTGCCTATGCTGCCCATAAGGGTTTTAGAATGTTCCAAATGGATGTTAAATGTGCTTTCCTTAATGGTTTTATAGATAGAGAAGTATTTGTGACTCAACCCCCCGGTTTTGAAAGTAAAGAATTTCCAAATCATGTTTTTAAACTTTCAAAGGCTCTTTATGGCCTTAGGCAAGCTCCAAGAGCTTGGTATGAAAGGCTTAGTGCCTTCTTGTTGAAAAATAAGTTTCAAAGGGGTACCACCGATACTACTTTGTTTATAAAAGAATCTAATGATGATATTTTGCTTGTTCAAGTTTATGTGGATGACATAGTGTTTGGTTCGGCCAATGAAACCTTGTGTGAAGAGTTTGGAAAACTTATGACTAGTGAGTTTGAAATGAGTTTAATGGGAGAACTAACATTCTTTCTTGGTCTCCAAATTAAACAAACTCCTAGTGGCATTTTTATTCACCAAGGTAAATATGCAAAAGAATTAATCAAGAAATTTGGCCTTGAAAATTCCAAACCAATGGGAACACCTATGCATCCTAATACTAAACTTGAAAAGGATGAAAATGACAAAGATGTGGATGAAACACGGTATAAAGGAATGATAGGTTCACTCATGTACCTTATATCCTCTAGGCCGGATATTGTTCAAAGTGTGGGTGTATGTTCAAGGTTTCAATCTCACCCAAAAGAATCCCATCTTTCGGCCGTCAAAAGAATCATTAGATACATTAAGGGAACATGTGATTATGGCTTATGGTATCCTAGATCTAATGATTTCTGTATAGTGGGGTTTTGTGATGCAGATTATGCGGGAGATCGGATGGATAGAAGGAGCACATCCGGAATGTAGCTCACTAAATATGTGGTCAAGCAAGAAACAAGCCACAGTTGCTCTATCCACGGATGAAGCCGAATACATATCTACCTCTGCGTGTTGTTCTCAATTAATTTGGTTAAAAACTCAGTTAGAGGATTATAAATTGAAAATCAATATCATACATTTATACTGTGATAATATGAGTGTAATAAACATTTCAAAAATCCTATTCTGCACTCTAGAACTAAACACATTGAAGTTAGATATCATTTTATTAGAGAACATATGCAAAAAGGTACTATTGATATTCAATTTGTGAAATCCAAAGAATAACTTGCTGATATATTCACTAAACCTCTGTGTGAAGATAGGTTCTGTTCATTAAGGAACAGTTTGGGAATGATGGATTTGAATTCTGTTGAAAAAATGTGACTTTCATACTTCTGTTAGTTTTTGTCTCATAGGCAGCAGGGAGACAAATCTGGGCAAGTGATGAACTCTTCAAAGAAAGACTTGTATAAAGCCCAGAAGATTTGTGGATTAAAAATGAAGAACTGTGCCCTATTGCCCAACATGTTGTAACCACCTTTTGGGCCTATGTAAGACAAACTTTGTTCACATGATATGGGCTCATTATCTTTAAATCATAAAACTCTTTTAATTTTTTTGAAATTAATTTTTCAACATGCCATCACTTCATTCCATTTCAAGTCATGACAGTTTTAACATTTCATCATTTCTCATGACTTGTCTTTTTAATTTTCATGGTTTTAAAAATTTAAATTAATTTTTGAAAACCGTTTTCATTAATGATTTTGCTTTAAAAGAGAAGGTTTGCACATAGCATTAATGACAGTTTTTACTCTTAACCTTTCTCTCTCCCACTTCCCACCTTTAAAGAGAAGGCTCATAGCATGTTTTTGACTCGTGTGTTTGAATATTTTAATATTGATTTGAGCAATGAGCCTATTGAGAATAAAGTGTCCACAATCAAAAGTAATGGTGTACTGCAACATGCTAAAGGTAAAGATATTCTCTTGGAGTTTGCTACCAGGTCCAAGCAAATGGTAAAATCCAGCAAAGAGGTTAGAAAGCTTGCATTGCAAAATGAAAAGCTTGGCTTAAGTCTCATGAAAGGGTAAACTTGCTCTTAAAGGGGGAGATTTTTTAAATCTTCAAAGGGAGTTTTCTAATCCTAATCCTTTTCAATTCAGCTTTAATAATGTTTGTGATCAAGGGGGAGATTGTTGAGTTTGAAAAATTTATATTTAATTAAATGATGATCAAATATTATTAAAATGTAAATTAGGAAATTATTAAAATTAAGTGTCTTATTTAATGCTTCCAATGGTTTGTTTGATATGTTTATTAGTGTGCAAGAGGAAGAAATTAATTTTCTATTGGGCCAAAAAGATAGAGCAGCCCACTTTGGTCAAAGAATTATTTTAGCTTTGTGCAAAATTAATTCAAACATAAAGTGGCTGAAATATTGAAACAAAGACAAGCCCAAATCACAAGCCCATGTTGATAAAACAAATAATGAACGAAATGACCCAAGGAAACCATACAGCAATCACAAAACAAATGGGTCCAATATTGTTGAAGCATGTTTTGGTCACTTATTCACTTTGGTGGAATCCAAATTTTAATTAAAGTGAATGCATGCTTGGTTCGGTTACCAACTCCCCTTTGGAATGGAATTCAAAGTTAATTCAATTGATTTATTGAAAGCATTTGTAACATGAAAGAGAAAAAGCAATTGATTTGATGGTATTAATTGATTCCACACGTTACAAGGCATGGGAAGGGAAGTGGTTAATTAACTCATTCTAATTTCTTTATTCACTTTCATTGAAAGCTTTTTCTCCATTCTCTCTCTTCTCTCTCTTCAATTCGGTCATTTCAATGTCAGAGAAGAAGATGGTAGAAGTAATTAGAAGAAGAAAACAGAAGCTATGAACAAGCAAGATGCCAAGGTGATGATGGCTCTTGCATAAAGAAGATCTACAGAGTGGCATGGCTAAGATCTTTACCACTAATGGTAAGAAGTGGTGAAGAAGTCTCAAGATCACCGCCCAAAAATGGTGGAAGATCCAATTCGGTCAGAGAAGAAGATCCCTGGGGTATGGCTCGTCTCTACTTTTTGTTCATCCATCACAGGAGGTAGCTACTGTATCTACGTAGAGGAAGAAGCAGAAGTAGAGCAGATGGAGCTGTCAAGGATCAAGGGTTCATCAAGGGTCAGAAATCCTTCTTGGGGACCAAGTCAAGATGGAAGGATCAGATTGATGAAGCTTGATGAGAAGGGATGAGAGAGAGGTAATTGCATGTTGGTTTTGCTTTTGGTTCCCTCTCTCTTCTCTCTGTCCGAACCGGTTTTGATGTTGAAGAAGAAGAAGTTAGCTCAGTTGGACCGGTTTTAACTTTGGAAGCTTCTCCTTCTATAATAATTGTGAACGGCCAAGGCTTGAAGTAAGGTGAGAAAGCACAGAGTTCTCATAACTACCCAAGCTAACAGAAGTTTTTCTCCTTCAATGTGTTTTATTTTATATTTTCTTTAGTTTTGTCTGTCTTGAGTCTCATGGTAAAAAAGGTAAACAGTGTGAGGTTTGTAAGAAAAAGCCAGTGAGCGGAAAAAGGCAGATGGTACAAAATTAAAGAAAAAGCCATAATGTCTTAGAGGTCCTTTGTACATCTGTGTTGTGTATCATGATTCTGTGGGAATCCCCTTACAAGTTGGGTTAGCACTTAGCAGTTAAAAGTTTGTTAGGTGACCAAGTCAAGTTCAGGATTGGGGATAGATTCTGGACTTGTCCCGGATAGGAAAGGTAGTTCCTAGGGAGAATTGGTGTTTGTAATCAAGATGATTATAGTGAAATTCCATCATTGTTGTGATGGAGACTGGATGTAGGCTGCATTGCACTTGGCAGCTGAACCAGGATACTTCTTGGTGTGATTCTCTCTCTTTCTTCTACTCCATTTCTGGTTCTGTTGCGTAGGAGACAAAATTAAAAAATATCTCCTGTCTGGTTACGAGACAAAATGAAAATGTCTCTTGACTAGGTACGAGACAAAAATAAGAAAAATCTCCTAAAACTATTTCAAAGGGCAGAAAGTAACACTCAGCAAAAAAAGGGGGCTAAGATTCAAACCCCCTTCTCTTAGCCACTGATAACCATCATACTCAATTAGCATTTATTTATGTGTTTATTTAGTTAAATTTAAGATAATATTTATTTTGTTAAGATCAAATTCAGATAATAACCTGATGTAAAGTTTATTTATATCAATATTGATGTAGCGAGTATTGATTTACTTTTAATTTCAGTTATTAAATATTTGTGTATTAAATTATCGTATGGCTGCCGTCGTGGCATAAATTCCTATTGTCGCAGATGGTGAATTTGCCGTGGAAATAGAATTCAGTTCCAGAAAAGCTGTTATTATGGCGATGAAAGATTATACCATCCGAAGAGGTGTAGACTATCGGGTGTATGAGTCAGAGCCATTGACATTTTATGCCAAGTGTACACAGTATAGGTCAGGGTGTGATTGGCTTATCAGGGTTAGCATGATCAGCAGAAAGTACTGTTGGGTTATAAGGAGGTATAATGGTATTCACACTTGTACCAGAGCCACCATTTCTCAGGATCATTCGAAGCTGGATTCGAACACAATTGCAGAAGCAATAAAGCCGTTGGTTGAGGCTGACTCTTCGTTAAAAGTAAAATCAGTTATTACAGAAGTGCAATCGAAGTTCAATTACACCATCAGCTATCGGAAAGCATGGTTGGCTAAGCAAAATTCAGTAGAAAAAATATTTGGAGGTTGGAAAGCATCGTACGAAGCTTTGCCCATATGGTTTGAGGCCATGTGTCATAAGGAGCCATCAGCTGTCGTCCATTTTGAGACTATGCCTGCATATCAAGGTGACGACTTGGTAACTGATATCCGGGTATTACATCGAGTGTTCTGGAGTTATTACTCCTGCATTAGAGCATTCATACATTATAAGCCAGTTGTCCAGGTGGATGGGACTCACTTGTACGGAAAGTATAAAGGTTGTTTGTTAGTGGCAGTTTCACAGGATGGTAACAACAATATTGTCCCAATTGCATTTGCTATTGTGGAGGAAGAGACTTCTGATGCGTGGCACTTTTTTCTTAGTAACCTACAACAACATGTTGTGACTCGAGATAGTGTAGGACTGATATCCCACCGACATGAATCCATCAATGCAGCTGTGACTCGCAGTAACGGAGCTTGGCCACCTCCTAAAGCTTTCCACATGTTTTGCATCAGGCATATAGAGTCGAATTTTCTAAGAAAATTCAAGGCACCGTACCTGCAAAAATTTGTCGTCAATATAGGTAACATTGAGTAATTTGAAGTTTGTTATTAACAGAGTTACCTTCAATACGTGTTTGTCATCCTTTTTTTTGTTTGTTTTTTTTATTGTGCAAGATATTTGAGGACGGTTTGCGAGTACGAAGTGTGTCACCAGCGTTTACGAGAATGGGACGAGGCTTACACTAACTATTTAAATCGAATCCCCCGCAAACAGTATGCGTTGGCATTTGATGGTGGTTACCGATGGAGTCACATGACGACGAACCTAGTGGAATGCATCAACTCAGTGTTGAAGGGTGCATGCAATCTCCCCATCACTGCACTTGTCAAAGCAACATTCTACAGGGTTAACGAGTTGTTCACCCAAAAAAGAGCTGAGATGGAGGCTCGAATTAATGCTGGCCATATTTTTTTCTGAGCTTGTGACCTCAAAATTGCATGCAAATCAACTCGCATCAGGAAACATCCAGGTTAATTACTTCGACAGGTAGAATAAGGTATTTGAAGTGCATGAGATGCCAAGTGGACTGGAGTATGCCGTCGACCTCCGTCATCAATGATGCGACTGTGGTGAGTTCCAGGTGGACTGAATTTCTTGTCAACATGTGTTTGCTTGTTGTGCAAATCAACGACTAGATTGGCTAAACTTTTTGTTAATTACCAAATTTAGTAATTACCATATATGACTAACTTACCAATTAATTAACTCTCATTATTAAAAAATTTTCACAATTAACTAAACAACACATATTAATTGAAATCACACAACTATTATAGATAATTTTACTAAATCCAATTTACTAAACTCTCGAGTAATAATATTTTGACTTCTAAATTTAATTAATAACCATAAAAATTATTTCTAACTTACTATTAGTAATAATAACTAATAGATAATTCCAATTCTTATTTAACTAATGATGTTTCACTTTAATATTAAAATCTCAACTACAATAACATATTTATGTCAATTAATAAGCTAACAATAAACAAATAATTATTACCAAAAAACAAATCTATTATATTTAACAAAATCGAATTATTAATCAAAATTCTCAACATTATTACAAAAAATTATACACCGATTTAGTTTAGTTTATTTATTGTTACGAAAAATTATTATTATTTCTAAAATTATAATTTCTAAAATTAATTATAAAAGTTAAAAAATATTTAAAAAATAAACTTACATAATCAAGATGGCAGAGATATTGTACAACATGAAATTTAGGATGATTAATATTTCTAGATTTTTGTTTCTTTGGAATTTTAATTTTTTTTCATAGATGTAGAGGAAGAAGAAGTTGATAAACGAAGAAGAAGAAGAAGAAGAGAGAATGGTTGCTGCCTGCTGGGTGGGATGAAGGTGAAAGTGACTTCGGAGGATGGGTGCGGGTGCAGCATGGGGTATGTTGGGTTTAAGGGACACTGTTTCGGGGAGCTACGCATGCACGACACGTGACTTGGAATGGCACAACTCAGACCGTCCGTTTTGTCATCTTTAAATCGGACTGTTCGATAATGCAGCCTCCTCTCGCATCGTTTGATTACTTCACCCATGACACCACATACAGGTAAAGCACGCATGTTCTCTATAATGCGGTCCTACCCCATTCTTGTCTCCATATTAAAATTAAAAAATGGGGGGAAAAGTGACAATTACAGGCAGAGTAACACTAGCAATAATAACAATAATAATAATACTAAGAGGAAGAAGAAGATTTTATTCCCCTATATTACTCATGGAGTTACTGTAATTCAATCGCATCAACCGCATTGCAAAAGTTAATATACCTACGGAAGTCATGTATGATTAAGTTTGTTCCTCAACACTTCTATTTTTTTTTGGCTTATCGTAGCTTTTGATTGGAGATCCAAGAAGAAGAATTCAAACTGATTTGTTGGATTCACATAAGATTTTAAGGTGCAATTGCTTGATGAGGGAAAAAACGATTCCACACAAACTCACCGGCAAGTGTACCGGGTCGCATCAAGTAGTAATAACTCACAAGAGTGAGGTCGATCCTACAGGGATTGATGGATTGAGCAACTTTAGTTAGGTGATAAATTTAGTTAACCAAATATTTGATGATTTGAGTGAAACTTGATTAACAGATGTAAAATTGCAAGAAAATAAAAGGAAGAAGGTAAATTGACAAAATCTTAAAGTGCAGAAGAGGTAAATTGCAGAAACTTAAAGTGCAAAAAAGTAAACAAGCTGAAACTTAAACTACAAGAAAGGTAAATGACTGAAACTTAAAGTGTAGGAAGTATAAATTGCTGAATCTAAGTTGCTCAGAAACTTAAATTGCATGAAGAATAAAGGGATTTGGGCAATAGGATTCAAAGCTGAACTAGAAAATGTAAATTGCAATAGATCAGAGAAGTATAAGATGAAGAGAAATTGCAGAAGAACCAAAATAGAAATGAAAATTTGCAGAAGAATCAAAATAGCAAGTGGTAGCACAAATTGCGAATCACACTTTTCACAACTCGTACCACTAACCAGCAAGTGCACTGGGTCAGACACAGCAGAGCTCCTCACCCCCAACAATGGGGTTTAGAGACTCATGCCGTTAGAGAATACAAAGTTTAGATCTGAAATGTCATGAGATACAAAATAAGTCTCTAAAAGTTGTTTAAATACTAAACGAGTAGCCTAGGGTTACAAAATATGAGTGGACTATGATGGATGATGCAGAGATCCACTTCTGGGGCCCACTTGGTGTGCTGGGGCCCACTTGGTGTGTGCTAGGGCTGAGACTTTAAGCAATCCACGTGCAGAGGCCATTTGTGGAGTTGAACACCAGTTTTTGTGCCAGTTTGGGCGTTCAACTCCAGTTTTTGATCCTTTTCTGGCGCTGGACGCCAGAATTGGACAGAGAACTGGCGTTGA
>NC_029794.2:108169206-108170831 GCF_000816755.2 Arachis ipaensis | reverse complement strand
CTCAGTCTCAAGTTTTCACTTGACACCTACACGCTACAAGCACATGGTTAGGGACAGCTTGGTTTAGCCGCTTAGACCAGGATTTCAGTCCTTTAGGCCCTCCTATCCACTGATGCTCAAAGCCTTGGGATTCTTTTTAATTGCCCTTGCCTTTTGGTTTTAAGGGTTATTGGCTTTTTCTGCTTGCTTTTGCTTCTTTTTTTTTTTCTGCAAGCTTTGTTCTTTGCTGCTTTTTCTTGCTTCAAGAATCATTTTTATGATTTTTCAGATTATCAATAACATGTTTCATGTTCATTATTCTTTCAAGAGCCAACATATTTAACAGTCTTAAACAACAAATTCAAAAGACATATGCACTGTTCAAGCATTCATTCAGAAGACAGAAAGCATTGCCACCACATTTAACCAATTAGAATTTGTTTTATTTAAACTCGAGATTTTATTGCTTCTTATTCAAAAGATCTACTACTTTATTCATGTTTGCTGATGATGAGAAAAATAAGATAAGCACACCAAACTTAGAGCTTTGCTTGTCCTCAAGCAAAAGAAAAAGGAGGAGATGGGTAGAAGGAGAGCTCCTCCCCCCCCATCCTGGCGTTTGAACGCCCAAACACTACCTGTTTTGGGCGTTCAATGCCCAAATGCTGCTATCCTGGGCGTTCAACGCCCAGTTGTTGCCCTTTTCTGGCGTTGAACGCCAGATAGCTATCCTTACTGGCGTAAAAAAAATAAAAATAATTAGTTAAAAAAAACAGAAATTTTTGAAAAAGAGGGGAGATATTTTCGAAAATTTTGAGAGAGAGAGAGTTAGTTAGGTAGTTTTGAAAAAGTTAAGAAACAAACAAAAAGTTGGTTAGTTAGTTGAAATTAATTTTGAAAAGATAGGAAGTTAGAAAAGATATTTTGAAAAGATATTTTTGAATTTAGTGAGGAGAGAGAAAAACAATAAGATAGTACAAGATTTAAAATTTTTAGATCTAATGCTCCTTGTTTTTGAAAATTTTGGAGGGAGAACACCAAGGAACACCAAACTTAAAAATTTTAAGATCAAGACACAAGGAAAACTCAAGAAAACTTTGAAGACTCACAAGAACACAAGAACATGAAGGAAGAACACCAAACTTAAAATTTTTAGAAAACCAAACCAAAATTTTCGAAAATCAAAGGGGAATCAACAAGAAAACACCAAACTTAACGTTTGGCACAAGATTTAAGAGAAAAAATATTCTTGAAAAAGAAGGTTTTGAAAAGAGTATAAAAGAGTCTAACCCAATCAAATTAATGCTCTAGCCAAATGAGTTATGGGACCTTAGGATGAAATTTTAAGAAAGATTATTTTTAAAAACACCAAACTTAAAGTTTGGCACAGGATTTAATAGAAAAATTATTTTTGAAAAAGGTTTTTTTTTTTTTAAGTTTAAAAAATATGATAGCCAATTATCATGAACATAAACACCACGTTCTAAATAACTGAGCTATAAGTTTAAAGTATTTTAACCAGGGATAAATAATAAAAGATTCTAAACCAAAAAAGAAAGATTTTTCCTAATCTAAGCAACAAAATAATCCGTCAGTTGTTCAAACACGAACAATCCCCGGCAACGGCGCCAAAAACTTGGTAGCAC
>NC_029794.2:108144773-108168425 GCF_000816755.2 Arachis ipaensis | reverse complement strand
TTCCGGATTCTCATGAATGCTGCCATTAGTTCTAGCTTATACCACGGAGATTCTGATTAAGGAATCTAAGAGATACTCATTCAATCAGATATAGAACGGAGGTGGTTGTCAGACACGCGTTCATGGTTTGAGGAAGGTGATGAATGTCACAGATCATCACCTCCATCATAGTTAAGCGCGAATGAACATCTTAGATAGGAACAAGCGTGTTTGAATGGAAAACAGAAATACTTGCATTAATTCATCGAGACACAGCAGAGCTCCTCACCCCCAACAATGGGGTTTAGAGACTCATGCCGTTAGAGAATACAAAGTTTAGATCTGAAATGTCATGAGATACAAAATAAGTCTCTAAAAGTTGTTTAAATACTAAACCAGTAGCCTAGGGTTACAAAATATGAGTGGACTATGATGGATGATGCAGAGATCCACTTCTGGGGCCCACTTGGTGTGCTGGGGCCCACTTGGTGTGTGCTGGGGCTGAGACTTTAAGCAATCTACGTGCAGAGGCCATTTGTGGAGTTGAACGCCAGTTTTTGTGCCAGTTTGGGCGTTCAACTCCAGTTTTTGATCCTTTTCTGGCGCTGGACGCCAGAATTGGGCAGAGGACTGTCATTGAATGCCAGTTTACGTCGTCTATTCTTGTGCAAAGTATGGACTATTATATATTGCTGGAAAGCCCTGGATGTCTACTTTCCAACGCAATTGGAAGCACGCCATTTCGAGTTCTGTAGCTCCATAAAATCCACTTTGAGTGCAGGGAGGTCAGAATCCAACAGCATCAGCAGTCCTTTTTCAGCCTGAATCAGATTTTTGCTCAGCTCCTTCAATTTCAGCCAGAAAAATACCTGAAATTACAGAAAAACACACAACTCATAGTAAAGTCCAGAAATATGAATTTTTCCTAAAAACTACTAGAAATAGACTAAAAACTAACTAAAACATACTCAAAACTATATGAAATTATCCCCAAAAAGCGTATAAAATATCCGCTCATCAGCAAGAAAGCTTAGCTCAATTATGAAATCCTAAAAGAGAAATTGACAATTGCAGGAGAGTAACAAGAACAGAAAGCAAATCTAGATCTCAATTACTCTCTTGACCAAAAAGTAAAGAAGAAATTGCAGAAGAAATAAAATGAAAACATAAAGGAAGATTTAGATCCAATTTCCAATTCTTAGAACTATAAAAAGGAAAAGTGAAAGATGATTCTCAGATGAAGAATTTCAATGGTGTTCTTCAATCTGAGTTCAAAAACCCTAAAACAGAAAATAGAAGTTGCAGAAGAAATAAAAATGAACTTAGATCTGATCCCGATTCCCAAATTCTCAAAAGGAAAATTAAAAGAAAACTAAAAGTGAGCTAAAGGTAAGGTCCAGTTAAATTTACTCCTATTTATACACTTTCTATTTCCATCATTAAGCAATTAGAATGGGCTTTTGGATTGGCCATGAATGAAATTGGGTTGGGGTGCATTGGAGCTCCTTCCAGTGGAGCGCTACGTTGGGAAAGTGAACACCCCGTTCACTCCTTCAGCATGCCTTTGGTGCGCCAATTTTCCTTCCTGGCGATCCTTTATTGAGCGCTACGCTCCTTTAGTGAGCGCTGGCTCTTTGAGCGCTGCACTGAGCGTGCTTCCTTTGGTTGAGCGCTTCTCCTCATGGGCGCTCTCCTAGTGAGCGCTACGCTCATTCTTCAAGCGCCCTTGGGTGCGCTATTTCCTTCCCTTGGCCAGCGCTCCCTTAGTGAACGCTACGTTCACTCACCAAGCGCTGTTTAGTGCGTAGGATGGCAAAGCCTTCGCTCCAGGCCTAAAAACCACGAAAAAGTTAACAAAGTGAGTGTCACGCTCACTAAGGAAGTGAACGCTACTCCAAAAGTGTGGTCTTGAGCGTGGCGTTGCTTCTTTGAACGCAACGCTTTCCTGATTCTTCATTTTTTTTCATTTCTTCACCTACAAGCAACCAAACAAGCAATCAAAGTCTCATCAAATTCACAAGGTCTTTGCATTATTCATGAAATCAATTAATTCTAGCATAAAACCTATGATTTTGTGTAAAATTAATGATGTTTGATTGATTCAAAATAATCATGAAAATCCACTCCAATCACTTACTTATTGTGCAAGAAAGTGCATAATACCTAATGAAACAAATGAAAAATGCTTGTAAAACTAGCATAAGATGACTTGTCATCACAACACCAAACTTAAACCTTGCTTGTCCCCAAGCAAGCACTAAACATGAGAAGAAATGAAATGAAACAGAGAAGCATGTATGTCCTTATTTAGCAGATAATAAAATTTGGTTCATGCTATTTTATGCAGACAAAATGCAGCTCAATTATTCTCAGCTGTCAGATATAAAATGTTTCTTTGAGGATTCACTAGAGTTGCTGTTATAATGCCTTGCTCTTTGATTGATCCCTATTAGACTTTTCCTTCTTTCTTTTGCTTAGAAAGCTTATTTCTCAATGATAGCTCAGTGTCAAGTGTTGCAGCAGCCTTTTGGCTCAATTTTTTTCAACACTTCTTCACTACAGACACTTGGCTCACAATTCTTCTTAGGAACATTGATGCCCAACACCTCTTTGGGTTACTAAATGCTTTGTAACTAGGTTGCTCTTGATAATGGAATTTCGGTTGGTAATCCCGGATTAGTTAATCCAAGTTACCAAGTTTTAAAAGACTCCTCAGAACCTAATTGTCTAAGCAGATCCTAGTACAAGAAGCACCACAGGCATATGTCCTAAGGTCCAAGCTATTGGTGTCTAGCCTTATTGTTTGTTTCTTTTATTTTTGTTGCCAATCCTTGGCTTTTCTTTTCTTTTTATTTCTTAATTTTCTTTATTTTCCAGGGATGTTTATTAATTGAAGGTTTCATAACAGCAACTAAGTTCACACTACAAGGGACATTCTATTTTGCAGCTTTTATTATTGAGCTTATCATCTAATCAAGCAATTACCACCACTGAACTTCATTCTAATTCCTACTACATTGGATAATTACTTTCTATTTCAAACATTTTCTCCTATTCATGCAGAGGAAACAAGACAAAATTTAGTGCAGATGAGTGATAACAAGCATAATGCAGATCTTAATAATAAATCTACTAAGATATGAAAGTGCAGAACATAAAACATTTGGAGGCATATCATGTTTCAGATATGCATCATCCTTATTTAATTAAAACTATAAAAGGGACTCCACCACCTCTTTATTGTTGTGCTCTTTTCCTTTGCTGGATTCCCCTTTCTTCTTCCACTTCTTGTTTGTTTCTTGGGGTTCTTCAACAGGGCACCTACGATCCCAAATTTGGTCTACCTGATCCCAGAGCCCAGCATCCTTCAATCCTTGTTGCATGTGTGCTGTATTTTTCTTGGCTTTTGCTCTCTGATGGTCTATCAATTCTGGGCATTGAACAAATGGCTTGATCTCTCAGTTCACTATTGGCATGCCACATACTACATAGTCTAACTTTGCTTGAGTTTCTATATCATACTCCATTCTGTCCAAATTCCTATGCTCTCCAATTGTATGATATATTCTTCCATTGATAAAGATTTTGGATGTACTATCCTTGCTTGGCTTGTTATAGGGACAATTTATTAAATGATTCTTGAAAGTATGCTGATTGTTCCCTTTGCCAATCAAGAGTTGTTGCTTGAAATTCTCTTTGTTGATCCAAAATCTTGAGCTGGAAGTTTTCTTGCTTCTCCATCATTTGCTGGTGCCAATGCTCTTATTGCTCTTGGGCTTTCAAGTACTGCTCTTGTTGCTTCAAGTATTGCTCCTGTTGTTGCTCCTGTGCTCTCATATATTGTTGAGACATTTCTTCAATGGCTCTTTGCATTTGGCTTAGGTCCATTGCACCAGAAGCTTGTTCTTCCTCCATTTGTGGTCTCCTTCTTCTTTCTTGAGCTCTTCTCTTCTCCTGGTTGTCAGTGACACCATCCATTTTTTTCTTGGTGATTCCTTTGCCTCCCTTTACTCGATATGTATCTGCATCCTCAAAGAGTACTCCTGCTCTATTGCACAGCCTTAGAATGGTACTTGGGTGACCAAGTCTGCTTGATTTGCCACTATCCTCAGCCATCTCTTGGATGCTATCTGCTATGAGTTGTGGTATATTGATTTCTCCTCCCTTGAGTATGCAGTATATTAGGATTGCTCTCTTTATTGTAACCTCTGAGGTATTTGTAGTAGGGAGTATGGATCTTCTCACTCTCTCATACCAACCTTTGGCTTCAGCTATGAGATCCATTCTCTTCAAGTGGCTTGGAGCTCCTTTTGAGTCCCTTTCCCAGTCTTTGCCTTCAAAGCATAAACCATTTAGTATCTCATCAGGGTCATTCTCACCCATCAGTCTTTCATCAAAGCTGGGTTCTCCATAGGGTATCACTCTTATCTGTAAGACTCTCATGATGGATGATGGGCAGAAATCTACCTCAACCCCCCTAACATAGCTCTTGTAGGGAGGGCTGGTCTTGCTTGACCTCACAGCATTTGCATAGAACTCCCTTATCGTGGTTGCACTTATGTCTGTGAGAGGTTCACATAGAAGTTTCCATCTCCTCCCTACGGTTATTCTTCTCATGATGGGGTATTCTCCATCTTTCAATCTGAAATCCATTTCTGGAATGACTTCTTTTGATTCCATTAACCTGTGATATCTTGATTCATGAAATTGAGACTTAAATCTCTTGGTATCATAGGTTGGTGGTTCGGCTTCAGCTGGTTCCTTTCCTTTCCTTCTTTTGGAACTTGATAAAGCCATGAATTAGGAAGGAAGGGAGAAGACGTTGGGTATTGTGTGATGTCTTTGGGTAAGAGAGGGATGATGTAAATATTATGGAAGACTTATATGAAGAAAGCAAAGGTACTTAGACTCAGGAGGTGTTGCTGACAATTTATACATGGGAAGGCATTGTTGGAGAAAGGCATTGGTGGTTCGGTTATGTAGCAATGAAGGGTGAGGATTGAGCATGCCTTTATTGAAAATTCATGGAATGGACAACTTGCATGTAAAGATGAATGAAGACTAGGATTGCTCCTTCATTGGGCACATGGTTTGGCCTCCTAGGTGCTGATTTCTGCAGCGTTGTGCTTTCCAAACATGCACATGTGACTTTCTTTTCTCCTTGGGACAACCATACATGCATGAGTTTTGTTCTTTTCTCAAATTTCATCATTCCTATCCACGTGAATCTAGGCAATAGTGAGCTCAAACTTTAAATTCAATACGGTGGTGGTTATCAAGTGAAGAGTAATAAAGAAAAACAAAAATTTGCTATATGTTCCTTATTTATGAACAACCCACTATGCTCCTTAGACATTGAACAAAATTTTGGTGAACATCAAACTTGTTTTCTGCTAAGTGATCCATATAAAACCCAATGAATATCTCTCATAATTGGTATATTCATTACAAGGAACATTTTATTTTCTACCTTATTACCATAAATTCATAAATTGATGCAATGTATGGTTTATCTATTTCATGAATTTGAGCCTTTGAGAAAAAGTGATTTTTCTGAAATTTAATACATATGTAGACACCAAACTTAATGTTTGGCTATATAATTCAATAGAATAAATGAGTATATTTCCTAGAATGGATTTATGATCAAACACACTTGAAAAGCTATGTTAGAGTGCCTTTAGGCATACCAAACTTAGGAGTCAGACATATGCTTCAAGACAATGTGTGCAATTATCAAATCTACTCATGAGAGCTCAAATTTATGCTAGAAGAATCATTAATTATTGAAATTAAAACAAAAACAAGGATATTAAATCATGGGCTGCCTCCCATAGAGCGCTCTTTTATTGTCACTAGCTTGACATTGGTTTCTTGTTAGGGTGGCTGATGATTATGGTGCCTCAGCTTGTCTCCTCTCATTGTAAGCCTTCTTCCTGTGTCATGATGATCAATCTCTATATGCTCCAACGAGAGTATCTTATTGACAGTGTAATAATCATCAATTTGTGGGCCTGTCTCCAACTGTTGGTATATCAGCTGCACTTTGTCTCCTTTTGAGAACCCTTCAGTTGGGATTGTTTTGTTTTTCCACCATTTTAGAACCTTTTTCTTGTTCTTCTTTCCTTTCTTTGGTGACCCTTCTGTCTTGACAGCAGGCTGTATGTCAGGGTCTGTCTTCATAGTGATCAACTCCTCACTCTCTTCTTGCCTTCTCTTCTCATTCTTTGCATCTTCATTCCCCTTTTGCTCTTCTTCATTGTTTGTCTTTTGCTTCGGAGGTGAGCTGATGAGTACTTTATTGGGTTTTTTTTCCAATGCAAGTCTTCTTCTTCGACCCTCATGCAGCTTTTCTCTTCAACAGTATGTTGTATTTCCTGAAAGACATTTAGAGTGATCTTCTCATCATGTACCCTCAAAGTCATTTCTCCTTGTTCCACATCAATGATGGCCCTTGCTGTGGCTAAGAAAGGTCTTCCCAGTATAATAGAATAATTCCCTTCTTCCCCTAAGTCCAGGATTACAAAATCTACTGGAAATATGAATTTCCCTACTTTGACCAAGAGATTTTCAATCACACCCTTGGGAATTACCAGTGATCTATCCACTAACTCCAATGACATCTGTGTAGGCTTCAATTCTTCTATAAATAGCCTTCTCATCATAGATAAAGGCATCAGGTTGATACTGGATCCTAAATCACACAGTGCCTTATCAATGGATATGTTACCAATGGTACAAGGCAAAAAGAAACTCCTAGGGTCTTTGAGCTTTGGTGGGAGGTCTTTTTAGATCATTGCACTGCATTCTTCAGTTAGGAGGATGGTTTCCTTCTCATGCCAGCTTCTCTTCTTGTTGATGAGTTCCTTTAGGAATTTTGCATATAAGGGCATGTGCTCCAATACTTCAGCAAGTGGAATATTGATTTCCAGCTTCTTGAAAACTTCTAGGAATTTGGGGAACTGTTGGTCCTTGATCTCCTTCTGAAATATTTGAGGATATGGCAGAGGAGGGGTGTAAGGCTTCACCATCTTCCTTTGTTCTTGTGATTGCTCCTCTACGACTTGCTTTCCCTTCTTTGAAGCTTGTGGTTGTTCCTCTTTCTCCTTGAGCTTTTCTTGGTCCTTCTCCTTAAGTGTCACTTCTTCCTTGGCCTCATCATTCTCAGCTGGCCTCTTGTTAGCTTTTTTGTCATTCACCAAGGTTATTCCACTCCTTAATTGGATTGCTTTGTATTCTTCTTTGGGATTGGGAATGGTGTCACTTGGTAATGCATTGGGTGCTCTTTCAGCCACTGTTTGCTTGGACAATTGGCCAATTTGCCTCTCTAGATTCTGCAGTGAAGCTTCATGGTTCTTATTGGCCAATTCTTGATGCTTGATTATTTTCTCCATCATCATCTCCAAGTTGGAGATCCTTTGGGCTTCTTGAGGTGGTTGCGGTTGATTGTAGGATGTGGATGGTGGGTGAAAGTTATTTTGGTTAGTGGATGGGTTGTTGGGTGGATAGTAGTTGGGTTGAGGTTTATTATTTTGTGGTTTTCTGTATTGGTTTTGGTTAGTGTTTTGATGGTTTTGATGGTTTGTGTTTCTAGAATTATTCTGGTTTGAGTTTCTCTGCCAAGGCTGCTGGTTTTGGTTGTCTCAACACCTCAAATTGGGGTGGTTCCTCCAGGATGAGTTATAGGTATCTCCATGAAACTCATTTTGTCCAGCTCCTTGGTTGTGCATATAGTTAACTTACTCAGGCTGTTGCTCTTCATAGTTCTCTTCATTCTGTCCCTATGTAGGTGATGGTTGATTTGTTGTGTTCACTGTAGCTACTTGAAGACCATTAATCCTCTTGGCCATCATCTCCATTTGCTGCTGGATCTGTTGATGCATCACCTTGTTTTGTGCCAAAATGGTATCCACACCTTCCAGCTCCAATACATCCTTCCTTTGAGCTGGTTGGCGTTGCCTTTGATGAGTATAGAAGTATTGGTTGTTGGCTACAGTGTCTATGAGGTTCTGAGCTTCCTCAGCTGTCTTCATTAGTTGCACTGATCCTCCAGCAGAATAATCCAAGGCCTCTTGAGCTTTTAAAGTCAATCCCTCATAGAAATTTTGAAGTCTGTCCCATTCATTAAACATCTCCGGTGGACACTTCCTAATCAAGGCTTTGTATCTCTTCCAAGCCTCATAAAGTGATTCTCCTTCCATTTGGGTGAAGGTTTGCACCTCTGTCTCCAATCTTAGGATCCTCTGAGGTGGGTAGAATTTAGCCAAAAATTTGCTCACTAAATCCTCCCAGTTGTTGATGCTTTCTTTGGGAAATACTTCTAACCATTGAGTAGCCTTATCCCTCAAGGAAAATGGAAACTGCAGCAACTTATAGATATATGGGTGTATGCTATTTGTCTTGACTGTGTCATATATCCTTAGAAAGATGGCTAGATGCTGGTTTGGATCTTCCAAGGGACCTCCTCCATAAGAACAGTTGTTCTGCACCAGTGTAATGAGTTGAGGCTTCAACTCAAAATTGTTTGCATGAACATTTGGAGTGAGTATGCTACTCCCACAGTCTTTTGCATTGGGGAAGGTATAGGAGGCTAGAACTCTCCTTTGAGGCTGGCCATTGTTAGCCACTTCGTCTGGTGGATTAGGGATGTTCCCTTCTATCTCTTGATTCTCTTCCTCTAATTCTGCTTCTCCAACAATTCCTTTCCCTCTTACTTCTCTTCTCAACCTCCAAAGTGTTTCAATATCAAAAGATGTGGATTCATCGCTTTCTCCTAGCATAAAACACACACAGAACTAGAAACCAAAAATAATTCACTCTACTGCTAGAATGAGGTTAAGGTTAGCTTAAACAAAAACTCAAACAGTTAGTGTGCTTAGCAAAAATAAAAGAAAAATGCTTAATCTAGATTATCACCCTACTTAATCATTGTCAATCTATATCAATCCCCGGCAACGGCGCCAAAAACTTGATGAGGGAAAAAATGATTCCACACAAACTCACTGGCAAGTGTACCGGGTCGCATTAAGTAGTAATAACTCACAAGAGTGAGGTCGATCCCACAGGGATTGATGGATTGAGCAACTTTAGTTAGGTGATGAATTTAGTTAAGCGAATATTTGATGATTTAAGTGAAACTTGATTAACAGATATAAAATTGCAAGAAAATAAAAGGGAGAAGGTAAATTGACAAAATCTTAAAGTGCAGAAGAGGTAAATTGCAGAAACTTAAAGTGCAAGAAAGTAAACAAGCTAAAACTTAAACTGCAAGAAAGGTAAATGACTGAAACTTAAAGTGCAGGAAATATAAATTGCTGAATCTAAATTGCTCGAAAACTTAAATTGCATGAAGAATAAAGGGATTTGGGCAATGGGATTCAAAGCTGAACTAGAAAATGTAAATTGCAATAGATCAGAGAAGTATAAGATGAAGAGAAATTGCAGAAGAACCAAAACAGAAATGAAAATTTGCAGAAGAAATAAAACAGCAAGAAAGCTTAGCTCAATTATGAAATCCTAAAAGAGAAATTGACAATTGCATGAGAGTAACAAGAACAGAAAGTAAATCTAGATCTCAATACTCTCTTGACCAAAAAGTAAAGAAGAAATTGCAGAAGAAATAAAATGAAAACAGAAAGGAAGATTCAGATCCAATTTCCAATTCTTAGAACTATAAAAAGGAAAAGTGAAAGATGATTTTCAGATGAAGAATTTCAGTGGTGTTCCTCAATCTGAGTTCAAAAACCCCAAAACAGAAAATAGAAGTTGCAGAAGAAATAAAAATGAACTTAGATCTGATCCCAATTCCCAAATTCTCAAAAGGAAAATTAAAAGAAAACTAAAAGTGAGCTAAAGGTAAGGTCCAGTTAAATTTACTCCTATTTATACACTTTATATTTCCATCATTAAGCAATTAGAATGGGCTTTTGGGTTGGCCATGAATAAAATTGGGTTGGGGTGCATTGGGTTGGGGTGCATTGTAGCTCCTTCTAGTGGAGCGCTACGTTGGGAAAGTGAACACCCCGTTCACTCCTTCAGCATTCCTTTGGTGCGCCAATTTTCCCTCCTGGCGCTCCTTTATTGAGCGCTACGCTCCTTTAGTAAACGTTGGCTCTTTGAGCGCTGCACTGAGCGTGCTTCCTTTGGTTGAGCGCTTCTCCTTATGGGCGCTCTCCTAGTGAGCGCTACGCTCATTCTTCAAGCGCCCTTTGGTGCGCTTTCCTTCCCATGGCCAGCGCTCCCTTAGTGAACGCTATGTTCACTCACCAAGCGCTGCTTAGTGCGTAGGATGGCAAAGCCTTCGCTCCAGGCTTAAAAACCACGAAAAAGTTAACAAAGTGAGCGCCACACTCACTAAGGAAGTGAACGCTACTCCAAAAGTGTGGTCTTGAGTGTGACGTTGCTTCTTTGAACGCAACGCTTTCCTGATTCTTCATTTTTTTATTTCTTCACCTACAAGCAACCAAACAAGCAATCAAAGTCTCATCAAATTCACAAGGTCTTTGCATTATTCATGAAATCAATTAATTCTAGCATAAACCCTATGATTTTGTGTAAAATTAATGATGTTTGATTGATTCAAAATAATCATGAAAATCCACTCCAATCACTTACTTATTGTGCAAGAAAGTGCATAAAACCTACTGAAACAAATAAAAAATGCTTGTAAAACTAGCATAAGATTACTTGTCATCATTGCTGTAACAAAACTGGCAATGCCCTTTTGCCATCAAGACAGGATTCCTCAATTCTGTAAGTCTATTTAGTAACTTATCAATTTAGTAGCATGCCCTGCTTGAAAATGAGGTAATCTCCCCTGTTTCTAAATATTCATATGCCCCAACCCGAAAAAGTGAATCTTTGTTTTATATTTGACCAACCCTATTCATTATTCATATATACCATGATCAGTACTTGAGGTTGACATTTATTAACGTGTTTCACCTCACATATGATTTAATCTTGGTTGTGAATAGTAGTATCTACAACCACAGTGGAGTTTCTAAATAGAAATTTAGAAAATTGTACAGGTATTCCTTGGCTCAAGAGCACGGAAATCTTATCAATCTTCACGATTGGTTCCAGTCTTTTAGAACAACTCTTGACCAAACGAATAAAAGGAAACCAAATTCAAAGCAGTCACCCCAGCCAAAGAAGACAAAAGATACAGCTGAATTTGGAGACCAAAATGAAGCATCAATCCAGTATCCTTTATGCTCCCCATTTTACATTGTTTCTTTCACATAGCAAGATATGATGCTGAGAATGCATCTAAATTGAAGTTCAACTTTGGAATTTGATATGCGTATTGTTTTTTGTATAGGCATATTTGCTATTCCATAATTATTGCGGTAATTGCGAAGCATTTTATTGATGTTGCCATGTTGGTTTCAATTCTTGACCTTATTTTCCAGAGCATGCTTTTGCAGAGTAGTTATAGAAATGCAGGTCACTGGGCTGCTTAGAATGCCAAGCAAGAGGCGCCCAGATTTTGTACAAAGAGTAGCATTTGGACTTTGAAGGATGTTTGATGAAGTTCTAATTTAATTTGCACAAAGTTAAAATTGAAATTAATTAATTAAAATTGGATATTTTAGGTATAAAATGTTATTAAAATTTCAGTCTCTATCCTAAAAAATTTCAGTTCCATGTGTTCTCACTTTTTAGAGGTATTGAAATACTGAAATTTTACAGACAGAGACTAAAATTTTAACACCAATCTCTACACCAACAAACATGATACTGAGTTTCAGTCTTAAAGTCTCTGTCTCAGTACCTCAAAACAAACGCTACCTTATTCCAATGTAATTATAATTTTATCTTAAATTATTTATTTCGTCATACTCCGGTCAGCTCTTCGATTAATTGATGCATCTCATCCAACACAATCAGTGCTTCTATGTATCCACAAATCTTTCTATTCATTAATACGTAAAACTTGTTTTGGTAAACTTGAACTTAATATTTAATTTGGTCCTGAAATTTGAAGTTGGACTAAAATTGACTCTTAAAATTACAATTGACTCAATTTTAAATTCTAAAATTTACAATAATAACTCATGTTAACCTTTAAATTTATTTTTGCAATAAACATGTTGATTTTGCATGTTAATTTATCAAGATTTAGATTCATTGTCTAGGTTTCATGTGATTGATATCTACAAGACCTCCTATAAACTTGATTGATTCCCAACATTCAATTCTCACGAAAACACAGTAACATTCAATTTAAAAAATTTGGTAATCTAGAAGCAACGATTAAGTTTCTAAAAGCTCTAGTATGTTTCGATCACATGGAATCTGAACAAGAAATCTAAATTACAGTAAGTTAATATATCAAATCAATACGTTGTTAACAAAAATCTACTTAAGGGTTAATGCGAGTTACGATTATAAATTTTGGAGTCCAATTTAAGTCTATTAAAATTTTGAGGGTCAAATTAAGTCCGACCTCAAATTTCAGGGACCAAATGAATAATAACAAAATAAAAATTTTAGAACTAATTTGATAATTAAAATTTGCTAAGAACTAAAGTATTTCAATAAAAATTTCTTAGGAATTGATTTGGAAAAAAAAGATATCTCTTTTATAAAAAAATATCTTTTTATAACTCAATAGCAACAATAAAAAATATTTTTGTAATAATTTAATGACATCTAAATAAATTTTTAATATATTTAAAAAAAAAGTCCCCAAACTTGCATTAATCGTTGTCTATATAATATAATACTTCCATAATTTTATGATTTCTATTGTATATTTTGTTACTTGAATTTTTTTTCGGTTTACAAAGGGGCCAAAGGCCCAAGAAAAGAAACTACACTCTAATGGTTCTTTTGGGCCAAGAGATCCCAACAGCATCACCTAGCAAATAATGACCAAGACTCATAGGCGGAGAGTTCCAGTATTTGATAGTGTAGTCTTGTTCAAGACTATAATTTGCTAACCAGTCTGCACAAGAATTAGCCTCACGGTAGGTGTGAATGATAAAGACTTGCCAATTTCTAGATAGAAGATTTTGTATTCTGCTATACAAGACTGAGCCTGATTTTGTGCTATCTTCCCCTTTCTTTATGCTATCTGTAACGGATTTGGAGTCACACTCCAAGTATACATTTTTGAATCCCAGGGTCTAAGCAGTTTCTAGTCCGATGCATAACCCCCAGAGCTCTGCCATAAACACAGAGCATTCACCCAAATTCTTGGTGAACCCTATAATCCACTGACCTTGACTATTTCTCAGCAATCCCCCACACCCTGCCTTTCTACAGTTCTTTTTAGCAGCACCATCAGTATTAATTTTAATCCAGTCTTCTGGTGGTGGATACCATTTTATGTTTGTTTTGTCAGCCATTGTGAAGATCTTGTTTTTGTTTTTGGTATCAAAAATTTCTTGGATGAGCTTGGCGTGATCATGAATGATTCTATTTGCTGTGGGAGGTCTTTGAAAAGGGGGTTGAAAGATTTCCAAGTTCCTCCATTGCCACAATTTTCAACTACTGCAAAGATGTTCCTCCATTGAGTCTGTCCAGGTCTCCCCAAGTTCAACTCTAGACAAGTGTATATCCAATCTTTGACAGGTTGGTTGTAGAACAGATTCATTGCATCCGGCTTAACCAGCTTATCCCAAATCGATTTTGCCCCTCGGCAATCCCAGAGTACATGAATAGTATTCTCAATGTGGTTTTGACAGTGTTGGCACATAGGTGAGACCCCATACTATTTGTGTCTCTTATCATTTGTGAGCAGTCTATCATGTGTGGCTTGCCATATGAAAAATTTTATTTTTTCCGGTCCTTTCCAAGACCAGATTTTCTGCCAAACCTTCTCGTGGCTGGCGTGGTGTCGAGAGAGATTTTGATAAGCTGACTTTATAGAAAATTGACCATCTAGAGAGTGCTTCCAAGCTATACTATTGGGAGGATCCGTTCTCCTAGGAGCAGGCATAGCAACAATTTAAAGAAAGCTTTCTTCTGTTACTAAATTTTTAAGCTCGTCATATCTCCATTCACCTGTGTCATCCACAAAATCATTCACCCGGTCACTGATTCCATCAATATTAGCGTTTGGATCCTTGTAATCAAGAAGGCAGCCATCCATATGGAGCCAGGAATCAGTCCAGAACTTCGTGTTTTGACCATTGCCTATTCTATGGATCACTCCTTTCTGTATTTGAGGCCAAAGTCTATGCAAGGCTTTCCAGAGGCTTGAACTACTACCTGAAATGCTTTCTCTCATGTTTCTATATTTTTTCCAAAGAATCTTGGCCCATAGAGAGTTTGGATTATTAATCAGGCCCCAACACAGCCTCATCAGAAATGCTGAGTTCATCAAATCCAGTCTTTTGAAGTCTAAGCCTCCAGCTTCTTTTGGTAAACAAATGGTACTCCAACTAACAAGGTGAGCCTTTTTTTGTTAGTAATTCGATCCCCAGATAAAGCTCTGCTGGAATTTTTCTATTTTATTGCAAATATCCTTTGAAATTTTGCTATGTTGCATCGTGAAATATGTTATTGGAGTAATGGCAGATTGTGCAAGTACTACCCGCCCAGCCATTGAAAGACATTTTTGCTTCCATCCCTTTAATTTGTTCTGAACTTTTTCCAGGATATGCCCATACTTCCTCTTGCTATCTCGACCTTCCATTATATATGCCCCAAGGTATCTTCCTATTTCCTTTGTTTCTTCAAACCCTGCAAGCTGAATTATCTCTCTTCGGGTGCTTTCAAGAACTTTCCTGGAGAAATATACCTGGGTTTTTTGGGAATTGACAATCTTCCCAGAGGCTTCACATAAGGTATTCAAACAATTTTTGATGATGTTCATTTGTTCATAGCTTGCTTCTGTAAACAACATAAGATCATCAGCGAACATCAAGTGGAAAATAGTTGGCCCGCCCCTTCCCAGAGAAAAGGGCTTCCACTTGCCATTCATAAACATATCTTCTATAAGATGAGAGAGTCTGTCTAAACATATCACAAAAATATAGGGCAAAAGCGGGTCTCCCTGTCTAATGCCACGGGGAGGAAAGAACTTTTCTGTTACTTCTCCGTTCCACAGCACCTGAAAGCTAGTGGTACAAATGCATTGCATGACAATTTTAATTATTTCCGGGGGAAGGGAGAAGTCTGTTAAGCATTGCTCAATAAAGGCCCAGCTAATGTGATCATAGGCTTTTTCAAGATCAATCTTAATGGCCATGTAGCCCTTTTTACCTGATTTTTTCCTCATAGAATGGGCGATTTCCTGTGCAACAATGATATTATCTTGGATCCTCCTCCCAGGAATAAAGCTGGATTGAGCCAGTGAAATTCTATTGTCAAGGATGGGTTTGATTCGGCTGGCTATGATTTTTGTAATTGTTTTGTATGACACATTACATAAAGCAATGGGTCTGAGTTGGTTAACAAATTCAGGTTGGTTTATTTTTGGCACAAGAGCAAGAAGGGTGTTGTTCACATCAGCTATAGCTTTAGGGACTTGCCAACTATGCATGACAAACTCTTTCAGGCTATTTCTAACAATAACCCAGTTTTCTTTGTAGAAACCCGCAGGGAGTCCATCATCCCCTGGGGCTTTTAGAGATCCTATTGCAAAGTCTGCTTGTTCAATTTCCTCATGCATGACACAAGCTTTCAGTTTGGGAATGCTGTCTTCCTCCAGAGGGGGTAAAAATTGTTAGTATCAATAGCACAATTTCTATTGCGGTTAGGCTCCTGGAAGCGACTTTGAAAATGAAGGATAACGTGAGTCTTGAGGTCCTCCTGATTATCTATCCACTCCCTACTAGGTCCACGAAGTTTGAGGATCTTGTTACGGCGTCTCCTGATGATAGTTTTTGTATGGTAATACTTGGTATTACGGTCACCTTCTACCATCCAAGTTTCTCTAGATTTTTAGAGCCAGAACACTTGCTCCTTATCCAGAATAGCCTCTAAATCTTTGTTGAGTTTTTCTTCAAGGCAGTCTAGGAATTCACTTCTCTCATATCTTGGGGAATTTTGTAAGCCTTTCAATCTACTAAGCACCAACCGTTTCTGATGGAAAATATAGCCAAAGGTCTGATGATTCCAATCCTTTACCTTGTCTACAAAATTTTGGATTGATTGAGCTAAAGGCTGGTCCTTGTGCCAATTTTCATTCAAGAAGGAAGAAAAATTCTGGTGTTGCATCCACATATATTCAAAATGAAAAGGCTTGTTCCTAATGGATTGGTGGTTACCTTTGCACTTGATGAGTATTGGATGATGATCTGAGCGGATTCGAGGGAGTGTCACCACAATGGCTTCTTGAAACAAATGGCGCCAATCAGCATTGCAAAGTGCTCGGTCAAGGCGTTTGAAAATGCGATTACCATCCTGCCAGACAGGACCTCTCCAGGTGAATCTTGTTCCTTGATATCCCAAGTCTATAAGATTACAAGCTTCCACCCAGTTCTTGAATCTATTGATTTGAGAGTATCCGGTTGTGCTCCACCTTTTTTCTCTGATGCATCACTAATATCATTGAAGTCACCACATAGAACCCAAGGATGATGCATGTCTGCTGATATTTTGATGATAAAGTTTTTCATATCTCTTCTTCGACTCTCTTGAGGGTGAGTGTATATAATGGTAAGGTACCAAACTCCAGAGTCATCAGTAATCTTGGTGTGTAGAGCTTGTTCATGCCGATATATTTCCTGAACAGTTTGATTAGAGTTGTTCCAAATCAGCCATATTCCTCCTAAAAAAACCATTTGCATCCACAATAAGATGGTGGTTAAAACCAGCCCTTTTGATGGAGTTTAGTACAATTTGTCCACTGCATCTCGTCTCCTGGATAGCAATTAAGTTGGGCTTATACTGAAGGTTATACTCTTTCAGAGTCTTAGCAAAGGATGGGCTTGCAGCCCCTCTCGCATTCCATGATAGTATTATCATATTAAAACACTGTAAGGAAGAGCTTAAAGTCCTTGGCTAGAGAACTGGATTAAAACAGAGGCCCAATTAGGCCCCATTCAACTCACCCTCTACTGGGCCTTTCTTTTCTTCCCAATTTAGGGTCGCTGCTGTACCTTCAGCCATGATCACATCCAGGTCAGATCCTGAAAAATTGAGTTCAGGTGGGTCAGGTGGTTTTGGGCCAAGAATTTGGTCTGGCGGGGTTTCCATGACCATCGTTTCCTCTACTGACATCGCATTGTTGGATAAAGTTGGTTCTGGGACACTTGGTTTGGGTTCATAGTATGTGCCATGGGGTGGTTGGTTTTGGGCCTTGGGTGATGAGAGATTGTGAAGAGTTTGGATTTTGTTAAAATTTTGTGCTTTTCTTTTTAGGTTCAAGAAAGCAGAACAGGCTGCATTTTGGGTCATGGTGATTGGGCTAGGGGATGTAAGGATGGGGCTAGGTGTGTTTGCAGAACGGGCTTTTCTCATTTGGCTTCCAGAAAGAAATTCCTTGGGACCTTCATTAATTTTGTCTTTTCTTGTGGCTAGCTGATTCTCATTCTCATCATAATCATTCTCTATGATTTGCTCATTTGTTGCATCTGAGGACAGAACCTCGTACCTCAGATTTGTCGGCCACCTTCTTTGCATTGATTTTTTCACCCTTATGCTTGTGCCCACTTTTCACGTTCTGGTTGTCCTTTCCAACCGTTTTCTTTGTCCTCCTTTGCTTCTGTACAACCATCCAAGCACCATAATTGGCATTTTCTAAAATTACTGTTTTATCCTTGTCTTTTCCAACCTTCTGGTCCCCCTTTTTCTGCATCTGGTTTCTTTCCATAGGCTCTTCCGCTGCTTGTCCTGGCTGTTGGTTCTCATCTGCATTGTTATGGTTAAATGTAGAATTGTTTCCATGTGTACATGTCTCATTAACATGACCAAAACGTCCACAGTTAAAACAAATCATATGTAAGCCCTCATATTCAATGAAATATGTATTATCATTTACCATATATTTTGCATCTAGAGGCTTGGTCAGGTCTAGCTCTACACACAGGCGCGCGAATTTGCCTCCTGACTAGTTTGTTGTGTTCATGTCAACTTTAAGCGTCTTTCCAATCTAGTCTCCCACTGTTCCCAGGAAACGCTTGTCGTAGTATTCGATCGGCAGGTCAGGGAGTCTTACCCAAGCTGCTATCTTGTTGATAGAGGTGCATAATGGATTAAAATCTGGAACCCACTTTCTTATGGTTAGATAGTGGTCGTAAATTAGCCACGGTCCACCTTCTAATACGTTACAGCAGTCCTCGTCATTGAATAACCTGACTACAAAGTAGTCATTACCCAGATCTATCAAGTCTAGTCCTCCCACTTTTGCCCACATGATGTCCAGTCTTCTCTTTAGAATAGCATATGAAATCTTGCGTCCCAAAAGCTTGACTATAAATGTGTTCTTCCAAGGCCGCTCAAGCCTCTGTTTTTCCGCTCTGTTGACATGGATACTAAAAGTTCCATTTCCAGTCGTTTCGCAGAGATAGAAGGGGTGGTTCTTTCTTCCCTTTTCATTTTCTTTAAAGCTTCCCTCTGGAACTGACTCATTTCAAGCACCTCCTCCATATTGTCTTCTTCTTCGTCTTCAGATGATTCCTCTGATTCTTCCTCCTCTATTTCAGAGTCAAAGTGTGGTTCCAAACTTCCATGCATCACTAAGTCAGCATATGTTCTTCTGAGGCCATTGGCTCCAGCAAAAGCCGTCTTGTCAAACATCCACTCCTCCTCTCTAACTGCCCTTGAAGTTTCTCCTCCTTATCCATTCCCGTCATTACGTAGCTTTTTTTTTGCTCCTTTGTAGCTGATCAGCTTCTTCCATGGTAGTTTCCGGCAGGTTCATTCTTTCACTATGCAGACACCACCTGAAATAGAATTCTAGCTATATGGGTGTAAGTTACTGAACCGGACCGAAAATTACCGCAAACCGAATCGAAAATTACAACAACCGATTTAAAAACCGAAAAAATTGGTTTTTTTTCTGACAAAACCGATCGGTTCGGCTTAGTTTTCGGTTGACTCGATAGAAACCGAACCGAACCAAACCGAACCGAAGATATGCATCCATTTCAATGTTTTAACCATTTTAACCTTTAACCTAATAACAAAAATTCCCAACCCCTAACCATTTCAATATTTTACTCTTATTATTTTAGTTTATTGACTATTGTAAACCTCTAATTATTGTGATTCATATTTTGTTCATTAGAAATTAAAAACCGAAAAAACTGACCGAACCAAACCGCTGTTGGTTCGGTTCGATTGTTGTAAAAACAGCAAACCAAACGGTTGTGTGTCTATAGGAACCAAACATATCGATTCGGTTGATTTTTAGTCCAAAATTGAACCAAACCGAACCGATAACACCCTAACTAAATAATTACCGATCTAATATCCATTTACTCTATCCATTTGTGGTGTTGTTGCCCAAAAGATTTCTCGTTACTTGAATTATTTTAGTATATATAAACAAATGTAAATAATAATAATAATAGTGATCCAATATTAGGCTTGCCATATAGACAAATCCTCTCAGGCCCAATCAAGACCAAAACGCCCGGCTCCCACTAACGGATACTCCATAGTTACGACAATAACGAGCCGGCTAAGCCTCCACCAAGCCATCAAGTGCCCACATTCGACATTCCTGACAATCTGCTTTCTGTTATATATTGTAGAGTGACTCATCGGAATTTAATTTCATTTACTAATATTTGCTCCGGAACATTAGCTACAATAGATTCAAGATTGTGCACAACTTTTATCCGCAAATGTATACTTCCCATTAAGATCAAAATCTCTAGCTTTCTTAAAATAGAGATCCCTTGCCTCTGCACAACATAGGCCTCAGAATTTGACTAGAACTCCCACTTGGAGTGGGTAACCACCAAAACAAAACAAAGATGATTTTCTCTGCTTTCTGCCTTCCTCTCATTTCTAATTTCATCAAAACAAGCCAACACAATTATCCTTCCTTTCACAATTTTGTCCCTTCTTTTGTCTTCAATCTTCATATCCAAGAACATGATCCAAGGCTCGCTAATCAACGTTGTTATCATGCTGCTAGTGCCTTGGTGAAGGTCCCAGGTAATGCATACAAAGAGGAACACTAGTGAATGTTGTTAACTTGTTATTGCAACAACCAAATAGGAAGAAATGGGAGATAAAAACAATACAGATAATTATATAGTGTGTTACGCACCAACAATGATAACAACAAATGGGATATGGCAAGGAGATAACCCTCTGGATTATTCTCTCCCTCTCTTCTTATTGCAGTTAACTTTGGTGGTTATAGCCACCCGAATATTCGTCTTCATCCTCAGGCCATTTCGCCAGCCACGCGTGATCGCCGAAGTCTTGGTACTGATTTTAGTGTGTTTCATCTTTGCATTGCATTGTATTGGATTAAAAATTCTAGTCATTTTCTGATTGCCGTTGTTGTGTTTGTTAAAATGCCAACACAGGGTGGAGTAATGTTGGGTCCTTCAATGCTTGGGAGATACGAAACATTTGCCAATGCAGTGTTTCCTCTGAGAAGTGTTATGGTGATTGAAACAATGGCAAATGTTGGGCTTCTTTATTTTCTCTTCTTGGTGGGGGTGGAGATGGATGTAGGAATGTTGCGAACCACAGGGAAGAAGGTTGTGTCTCTTGCAGTTGCCGGCATGGTCTTGCCTTTTGTTATTGGAACCGCATTCTCCTACCTTTTGCATAGAGATTATGAACAAGGCATGACTCAAGGTACCTATATACTCTTCCTTGGTGTTGCTCTCTCTATTACTGCGTTTCCTGTTCTTGCCCGTATACTCGCAGAGCTCAAACTCATTAACACCGAGTTAGGTAGGCTTGCACTTTCTTCAGCACTCATCAATGATGTGTGTGCTTGGATACTCTTAGCATTAGCCATAGCACTTGCAGAGAATGAAACAACAAACATTGCTTCCCTTTGGGTTTTGTTGTCAAGTGTAGCCTTTGTGGCATTTTGTGCTTACGCCGTCCGGCCGGGAGCCATATGGATTGTCAAGAAAACCCCTGAAGGAGAATCATTCAGTGAGTTTCATATATCCCTCATACTTGCAGGGGTTATGATCTCGGGTTTCATCACAGATGCCATTGGAACTCATTCTGTTTTTGGCGCATTTGTGTTTGGTTTGGCAATCCCAAGTGGACCACTTGGTGTTGCTCTGGTGGACAAGCTTGAGGATTTTGTTTCAGGACTTTTGCTCCCTCTGTTTTTTGCCAGTAGTGGGCTAAAAACTAACTTAAGACTTGTCAGAGGATCATACACCTGGGCAATTCTCATTCTTGTCATTTTCTTGGCTTGCATTGGCAAGGTTATTGGAACTTTAATGGTTGCATTCTTTTATCAAATTCCAATACGCGAAGGGGCTGCCCTCGGCTTACTCATGAACTCAAAAGGCCTAGTTGAAATGATTGTGCTAAATGTTGGAAAGGAGCAGAAGGTACTAATGCTTATATTAATGCTACTGCTTCTACATTTCTTAATCTACTCATGTTGATAATTTATAACCGATATCAGGTTTTGGATGAAGAATCGTTTGCGATCATGGTTATCATAACTGTAGTAATGACTGCAATTATTGTGCCTTCTGTATCATTCCTTTACAAACCATCAAGAAGATCCATAAATTACAAAAAAAGAACTATTCAAATAGCTAAATCAGATGCTGAGTTTAGAGTACTAGTGTGTGTTCATACCCCTCGGAATGTGCCAACTATGATCAACCTCCTTGAAGCTTCTAATCCAACAAAGAAGTCACCAATATGTGTCTATGTTCTCCATCTTGTTGAACTTAGCGGTCGCACTTCCGCAATGCTCATAGTTCACAACACAAGAAAGCAGGGTTATCCTGCACTTAACAAGACTGAAGCTCAATCCGACCACATAATCAATGCCTTTGAAAACTTTCAGCACCATGCTTCTTTTGTTTCTGTCCACCCCTTAACAGCAATCTCCCCTTATTCCACTATGCATGAAGATATATGCCATTTGGCAGAGGACAAACGCATTGCCTTCATAATCCTTCCTTTCCATAAGCAACAAACAGTTGATGGAGGGATGGAAGCCACAAACATGGCATTCCGCACCATCAACCAAAATGTACTAGCAAATGCACCATGCTCAGTAGGAATTCTAGTTGATAGAGGCTTAAACGGCTCTAATCGCTTAGCCGCGAATCAAGTATCTTATCATGTAGCCATACTATTTTTCGGAGGACCAGATGATAGAGAGGCTTTGTGTTATGGATGGAGAATGCTAGAGCATTCGAGAATATGCCTTACGATAGTGCGCTTTGTCCAAGGGAAACAAGTATCCGGCCATATTAGGAGGCCTAGCATAGGCACAAGCGAACCGAGTGTATTAACAGTGGAAACAGAGAAAGATATTCAAAGACAGCTTGATGAAAATCTTTTGCATGATTTTAGAATGAGATTTCAAGAAGACGTTTCGGTCGATTACTTTGAGAAAGTGGTTAACAACGGCGAGGAGACAGTGGCGGCTATAAGGACAATGGATGACATCCATGACCTCTTCATTGTTGGGAGAGGCCAAGGGATAATATCACCACTCACAGCAGGACTCACTGATTGGAGTGAGTGTCCTGAGATTGGAGCAATTGGGGACCTATTAGCATCCACAGATTTTGCAGCCACAGCTTCAGTGTTGGTGGTGCAACAATATATAGGACCAAGTTTACATGGAGAAGTGCTAGAAACACCAGATAGTACAGCACCTATGAACGAAGAATATTTCAATGAGATTAATAATCATGAACAACCACTAAACCCAAAGGGAAAATGTGTCTTCAACATGGAAAACTTGTGAGTAGCATATTGTTTTGGTGCCTTAACATTAGTCCCTAGTAGATCATTTCAGATACTCACCTTAGCCCTTACAAAGTGTAGAAGAATTTCACTTTTTATACTTCTGCTTCTTTGTTTGTTGTATTATTATGTATATTGTGATGTAGTTAATTTTCGTTTGTACCTTCAAATCTTCATCATCTCCTATAGGAATGTACATACATACAGTTTTATGTATATATATACATAAGCATAATTTGTTTGTCCCTCAGTGGTTGAGTATTCATGTTATTGCTTCTTTCTTTTTGGGCTGCTGCATGAATGGGATTAAGAGACGTCTAAGAGAATCTAACTAAACAAGTTTCAGAAATCTACCTAACCAATGCATGCTAATTAAGAATCTCGGAAGAGTTGCAACTTGCAAGATTCCTTATCACAATA
This sequence comes from Arachis ipaensis, assembly GCF_000816755.2. NCBI lineage: Eukaryota > Viridiplantae > Streptophyta > Magnoliopsida > Fabales > Fabaceae > Arachis > Arachis ipaensis. Next base: position 108,145,199 of record NC_029794.2, on the reverse strand, counting down.
GAAAGAGACCTATGATGTACCACATTTTAGAAAGTTTTTCACTGAAATGCATATAATTTTTGTTAAGACCATATAGCCGTCCAAAGGCTGATTTAGCAGTTAAACCTAGAATTATTAGGGTAAAATTTGTTGATTTGTGGCAATTTCTGTTATCTATCTATTCTATTATATAAAAATCGAATTTTTGCACTTAATAATAAAGCAGACGTGGTATGTTTCTAACAGTGTTTCTTGATTTATTTCTTTTAACTCATTAAATATAATTCATTACGATAGATTAATTATATCAACTAATTGATTTAATTAGATATTTAAGTATTACACAATTTAATATTATGTATATTAATTAATTGAATATAATAAATATAAATTAATTTAATTAGAAGTTCATTATTTTATATACACACACATGACAGAATAAAATTA
>NC_029794.2:108142047-108144755 GCF_000816755.2 Arachis ipaensis | reverse complement strand
AGATATTTTAACTCTTTTTTTTTTGTTTTTTTTCTCTTTATGTGTAATTTTGTTTTGCGTTAACTTTGTTTATTTAATGATAAAACATACTCATGTTAATTCTATCATATAATAGTATATTTTTCTCCTACATATTTTGATTTGTATAGTTACTATTGATCTTGCTGTTTTCATTTTCTTGAATTGTTCTTTTTTTTTTATGACTTGATAATTTAAAAAAACAAAGAAAAAAAAACGATGGCCAAAGGCAGAGGCTAGAAGTCTAAAGTAACAACATCATTTCTCAGCATTATTATTATTATTAATATGAACTTTATTATTTTTTTTCTAACATTCTTTAATATGAGCTTCATTTCTTATTCTTTATTTTTATTGTTAATATTTTTATTATTTTTTTCTCTAATTATAAATCTTCTTATAATAATTTTTTGATAGACTATTTTTTTAGTCTAATAGATTTTGTGATAGATTTTTTTTGGTCTAATAGATTTTTTTTCCCTATATTTTGTCAAAAATAATATATATTAGAAAAAAAAGATACAAATTAAATTTTAAAATTCAAATTTAAATAAGATGTGCAAAGGGTAACTATTGAATTGAGATCTAGAATTCATTTTGTAGATTTAAACTCTTTGTATTATCGTCATTAAAAATTTCAAATATCATAAAATTCTAGATATTTTTTATCTTATTGTTCTTAAATTATACATTATACCATGTATTTGAAGAATTTAATTTTATTTGAAATAAGTGTGACATTATATATTTTTTTGGATACAAAGAGATAATAATGAAGTTGAAGTGAGTAACAAAATTGATTATATAATAAGAAACAAAGTTTTAGAATTTCTAGCACAATTGATAAATTTTTAGTTTCAAAAGAATTTTTTACTCTACTTTTTATCTTTTATTTGATTTTTTATAATTTTTTTATTTTCTTAATTAATTATGATCGTAATAATTTATCACAAATTTGTATTTTGTAGAGAAAATTTGTCAATAATAAAATACGGAAGACTTAATAAAAAAATTTTTAAAATATTATTAATTCAATATATTTATTGTCGTTAATTAAAAAAGTAAATTGAAATGACAATTTAATATTCCTATACTTTTAAAATATTATTTATTTTTTTTAATATTCTTTATCATCCAATAATCATATTAATATAATTTAATTCTACAAAATTATTTATTATCATTTGATTGAACAAAAATTCTATTTTATCTGAAAATTTTAGAATTTCTCAACTTCAAGATTATCTATGTTAAATCATTAAAAAATATAACTGAGAGTGCAGAAGCGTTCCTTCATTCAAGAGCATGATTGAGATCAGAGAGCTTGACTCTTGTCATTCTTTGATCTTTGTCAACCAAAACTTTCTGTATCCCTGATAGGGCTGAATCGCAACTCCACCGTGGGAAAAGAGCTACGAAGGCAGGTTTGATGTGTTGGGGACTAAAATCCTAAAGTCATTGTTTATATTTGAGTGTGACACTCATTGTACCCTAAAACCCAAATAAAATAGTATCTCTGGTTTTAATCTCAATTTCCAAATCAAAAGTAATAATGATTTATTTAATTCAATATTTATGATAATAAATGAGATCATCGTAGTATAAGTCATTTAATGTGAAATTACTTAATTTACGATTATAATTAATATATGTATTGCCCACAAATATATTAAGAAATAATAATTTTCTAACAATCTTTCACTTGGGCTATACATATATATATTTTCCTGAGATAATCTCATCTTATAAATTTTATGCGCATATCTAAAAGTTATTTCCCCGATTACTTTAATAATCTGGTCTGTCTCGTATATTAGTTATGAAATTACCGCAACTTTACCACATTAGTGTCGCAACGAAACCACGATGATCGCCATAATAAAATACTCAACCACATAGATCAAATTTGGATGAGAAAATTCAGAAATTATATGCAAAAATGATCTCATACATGTCTATGTCCAACTGGTCCAACTTGAATAAAAAATCTATTTTATTTGGTGACAGACTCACATGAAAATGCAACGGCAACGTCCGGGCTCATAGCGACGGTGACTAAGTGATGAGTCTTTGGAAGAAGAAGAGAAGAACTTAACAGAATCACAATAGAGAGAGAGAGAGAGAGGGGGATAAGCAGCAACGGCGACATGAGCTGTGAAGGAAGATGGAAGCTGTGAAGGGGTAGGTAGTGATAGGCTCAGCAACAACGATGACGAGAGCTATGAGATTTTTTGTGAAGAAGCCGAGAAGAAGAAGACTCTGGGTGAGAATGACTGGATTTCTCTGGCATGACTATAGAGTATGGACTGAAGCTGTGAGTCGCTGAATTTGTGATGTGAGACAAATCCTAATTCCTAAAAAGTGTTTATATGTATATATCCGGGTCGGGTACACCCTAAACCCGACCATGCACTGTCCCGAGCAAAATTTGCCCCGACTTAGGTTAAGTTATTACCCTCCCCAACCGGATATGGCCAGGTCGGATACCCGCGTATTTGGGTACTCCTACCAAGTCTAATCACGTATTGATACTCCATTTATTAAGGGTTTACCGCTAGCCAATGGATTGCTACACACAAAAGACTAATAGTTGTTTAAGCGGACGAGTGAGATAACCACTCAACAAACTCAAATTGATTAGGAAAAATACTAATTATTTTTAATATTTAATATTGAAAATGCTGAGAGTT
>NC_029794.2:108082527-108142040 GCF_000816755.2 Arachis ipaensis | reverse complement strand
GTGCATTTTTTTTTGTTTTGGTATCATATAGTATTGATAATGATAATATTATTATATAGTATTATATAAACTTTCCAATATTATTAGAGTATTGAAAAATTATCCCATATGGCAATCGTTCTTAGAGAAATAGTATGTCCCTTGTGCAAATAAGTTACTCATAAGCTGTTTATCGTGTAATGAAGGATTAGAGGACTAAAATAACCCATATTTTTAGTAAATTGTCAGAAATGACCAGCTCTTACAATTGGTGGTGGCTAAGATCTAAACTTAAAGGTAAAAAATCTACCCGTATCCCATATAATTAATTTCAACCTGCCGACCCAAAGTCCTCTTTTTGGGTCTTCTCCTAGCAATGGAGAACGGTGTCTTGGGACTGGCCACTTCAGAACGGCGACATAAGAACTTTGAAGACGAGAAGACTGGTTGCTCCTACGGCGACGGAATGACAACGGGGTTGTGCCGGCAAGGAGGTCGAAGATGATCCAGGATGTTAATGTAACCAGAGGAGGTAAATAGCAAACTGGCAAGAGGAGACTTTCACTGATGCTGTCATCCTTCTGATCGGGATTGCACCAGGACGCTTCCCAAACCCGTTTACACTCTTAAATCCCAAACTCTAGAGGCCATCTTCTCTATTTGGTTTTTTGGTTAACAAGTAACAACCTCCCAGAGAGGTTGAAAGAGATAAAGGAGAGCTTGATTCGATGGTGAGGGGGAGGTGACAAAAAACAATGGGATTGTGACAGCAGTGAAAGTTTGGATAGGGGTAAAGGATGACAAATACTATTCCTAACATCTATCAAAGAAAAATTTGATCCTTCATTAATGTTAATCCTCTTCTACATAACACTTAATGCTCATGCATGATTGTCATCACAATAATGTGCTGTTAGACAAGTTCCATTAATTTATGGTAAATTTTATGAAGAGAACATAATAAGTAACATTAGAGTCGAATTTTCTCTTATTTCTCTATAATTTAATTAATTATTAAATTTTTAGTATCTTATTTATTTGAGATGGTAGTTCGTGAACCTTCTCTTTTTTTTTTTTGGATCAAGATCCTCTAAAGTGAAGAAGTTGGTAAAGTACTAAAGTGAGTAATTAATCATTCTTAAATTAATATAGTAGAACACATATTTCATAAAAGTTACAAAATCAACAGTAATTAACTCTTTAATTTACTACTTTACCAACTTACTCACTTTAAAAAATCCAATTTTTTTCTCTTTAATATCTATGGTTAAAAAAAATAAATCGAAAAGTTTCTCAACCTGTTTTCATGAGTTGCATGGAAAAAATAAAAGTCAAATACAAAAATTTTATACTCAAGTGAAAGTCACTAAACAATAAAATTAATCGTTTTAAATTAAACATTTTAATTATTGGTGATAATATATAATTAAATTTTTATGTAAAATATAATGATAGTATACATTAAAGTATTGAATGTTTGAATTTATTATATGTATATTTTTTCTTTTGGGTGAAAATAAATCCGTTAGTTAATACTTAATACTTAATATTTTGGAATTAAATCATATTTTTAATTTATTCAGTTAATTTTGTTGAAAGAAATATTTTATATAAATTTTATTTGTTTATTTAATTGGACTTTATTGTTACTGTTTGTAGAGAGTGAATAATAAAATATTTTATTTTGTAAAAAAATAGGGAACAACTATGCATGCTTCTGTAGGTAAGAATCTGATATCTATGTTCGAATTATTGATATCGGAGGAAGCTGTGTATATTTTTATATATTTTGGAGTTAGCAATAACTGTGGATTGTATCGCACAACATCACATCATTTTAAATTGTTTTTTCAAGCAAGGACTACTGTCTTACCTTTTTTCTGTAATGCAATACCGTTATATGGTATTAAGTTGGTCCCTTTTAGAAAAATTATGGGATACTCTCCTCAACATCATTTTTTGGTTGGTAAGTGTATGATTTATAGCAAGTACATAAGTTGATTTTTCTTTTATTTTTATGACAATATATCACTAAGATGGGTGATTTGTGCACAATCTTCTATTTGATATTTATTTTAGACGTTGCTGGAGTTATGACCGGTGTAGAAGGTGAGAAAAAATATTTGAAGAATGAAAAACTTATTGACATGTTGGTCATTCATATTGAGAATGACGGGTGCATTTTTTCGATGCCCTTACTCATCACTTAATATGTTTATATAAATAATTTTTTATTTTCTAAATAATTTGTATTTTTTCTGTAGCTTGAAGCTTAATGCTGCTGTTTTTAGAGAGATAGTGGACCAGATCAAGGGTTTTGTGGCAACGGGTGAGCAGCAGCTACCGATAATTATTTTTCAATTTGCAAAAATAAAGAATTTTTGAAGTAGGTAAGGATTCGATCACTATCAAATGGTTATATCTTATTGTAGCTATCTCTACTAATTACTGGGACGTGATTCAATTAGTATTTTTAGTTTTTAAATTTTATGGTGTGATACTACATATAATAGTAATTTTTTTGGTTTTTAAATTTTAGGGTGCGATACTACATGTAGTGGTAACAAAATTATAAGTACTGTGTTTTGTGCTTTAATACTTTTTATCAGGTGAAATTACAAGTGAAATTATAGAAAACGGTAATAACAATTCCGACAAATGGCTCGCGTTATAAAAATTAAAATTTGAAGTGATAAAAAGTATTATTATATGCACGTGGATAAATTGTATCACCAGCTTTTTATTTCTTTTGATTGTAAATTCTATGTTGAATTTACTCACCAATTAATTAATCAATATATAATTTCAAGTTATATTTTTGTTATTATATAATATTTTTTATCATTTTATATTTGCAATAAATACTTTTTTATTTTTATAGCTCATTGCTAAAATATTTTTTATACTAATTAATTAGGTTCACAGTAGATTATAGTTATTTTTTAAATCTAAGGATACTTTTAGTTACTTTCCATTCGATAATTTTTCTGTTATGTATAATTGTACAACTCATTTGAGCAATGATTGTTGTACATAGATACCAATATATTACAGAACATTATGTATGGTACCAAGCTTTTGATAAATCCAGATGTTCCTGAGGCTGTGATGTTTTGAAAAAGGTATTGTATCAACATTGTGAATTATTTATGGCATTGTGATTGAGCATGTACTATAGAGAAACTTCACAGTACCTATCTGTGCTTTCCGCAAATCGGTGTATGTTGCTGAAGATGAAGTTTTATATTCCACTGAGAGGAAGACAATAAAGGAGTTATGTGCGGCTGCAGATGTGAGTGCCTTATAGAAAACTACTTTTTGATGTTTGCTTCATTATTTGTTTTTTGACTTTCAAACTGTTCTGATAAACCCATATTTAATGATATATATTGTGTTCAATTCAAGAGATTTATTCAATCCTTCACCCACTTATTCATATAAATTGCATGGTTTTACTTTCCCTTCCTTATTATGTGATATATGTGAAAAACATGTTTCCTATGCTTTGAAATTATTTATTTTAATTACCCTTTATTACCATTCGATGCCGTGATTTGTGTGTTAAGTAGTTTTCTGATCTTCTAAAGCAAGGATGACTTAAAGGATGGAAAGGAAACATACAAAAATGGAAGGAAAGCACAAAATGGAGTTTTTGAAGAAACTGGCAGCGACGCGAACGCATGGACGACGCGGCCGCATACCTAGCGTGAAAAGACAGCAACGCGAACACGTGACTGACGCGGACGCGCGCCATGAGCAGAACACAGATAACGCGGACGCATGACCGAAGTGAGCGCGTGACAAGGAAAACTCCAAATGACGCGACCGCGTGACCCACGCGGACGCGTGACAGATGCCACGCACCAGAAATTATAGAAAACGCTCCCAGCGATTTCTGAAACCTTTTTTGGCCCAGATCCAAGTCCAGAAAGCACAGATTAGAGGTTATAAAGTGGGGGAATGCATCCATTCATAGGGAGGCATTCAATTATTCACTTTTGATAGTTTTAGATGTAGTTTCTAGGGAGGGAGGTTCTCTCATCTCTCTTAGGTTTTAGGATTAGGATTTCTTGTTATTTCAATTTAGTATTCTGACTCTTTATCAGGTTCAATATTCCTTTTGCTTTATATTTCTCTTTTGCTTTCAGATTTTTTAAAGATTTCTTTTAATTACTTTTGTTGCCAATTCGGCTTATGAATCATTCATGTTTAAATTTGAATTTCTATTTAATATAATTTGAGGTATTTCAGTTTATGATCGCTTTCTTTTATTTATGTTACTGTTGCTCCCAATCTAGAGACATTTTTATTCGAGTAAGTTTACCTTTCCCCTTTTGGCCTTGGTTAAGTAATTGGTAACTCATGAGTTGTCAAACTCAACGTGATTGATAATTGTTGTCTTTACTAATTGAATTGAACTTCAATAACTCCAGTCCTTTCTTAGGAATTGACCAGGACCTGAGGATCAAACTAATTGGTCCACTTGACCTTCCTTTGCTTTAGTAAAGGCTAACTAAGTGGGATTAAAACTCAATTCTCATCACCATTGATAAGGATAACTAGGATAGGACTTCCAAATTCTCATACCTTACCAAGAGTTTATTTTACAGTTATTTATTTATTTTATTTGTCATTTAAATTACTTATTCCTTACTTTCAAAACCCCAATTTACAAAACTCATAACTAATAATAAGAACATACCTCCCTGCAGTTCCTTGAGAAGACGATCCGAGGTTTAAATACTTCGGTTATCAATTTATTTAGGGGTTTGTTACTTGTGACAATCAAAACGTTTGTAAGAAAGGATTTTTGTTGGTTTAGAAGCTATACCTGCAACGAGGATTTATCTGCAAATTTCTAGACCACGCAAAAGTCATCTCTTCAAAATGGCGCCGTTGCCGGGGAACTGCAAACGTGTGCCTTATTATTGGTTATTGTAAATATTTTTCCTTTATTTGTTTATTTGTTTTTGTTTTTTTCCCTTTTTTATTATTTTATTAGCTACTATGAATTCTCACCCCTCTCGCTTTGAGTTTGGTTATAATATTGTTGAAGGAAACGGAAGTTATAGCAGGAACATGCATCAAGGTCAGAACAATCAAAGATGGATGGAGCCACGAGGACTTGATCAACCCTTTAGGCAACAACACCCTCCACAGTATCACAGATGACGACCACTTCACAATGCATACCAAGCTAATAGATATGGTGGACCCCCTGGTAGTTACCAACAAGCCCCACCCTGTGCCTATTGACCATCCTCTCAATATAACGTTGAACCACCACACTCACAAGCTCCTTTTCACCATTCGCCACCATATGATCCTTATTTACCCCAATTCAAATCCAATTACTCCCAAACACCACCACTTCCCTATGTACCATGTCCATATCCATCACCTCGAGAATTACAAGTTCACATCAAGGAAACAGTAGATCGACTTCATACAACCCTTCATCAGCTGGAGCAAGCAATACATCAATTATCTTCCAAACGTTTAGACCCTCAAGGAACTCCAATAGATTTATGTGGAGAATCTAATGACAAACGAAGCATGAAGGAGACACTAGAAACCCCAGAGGGCAGTAATGAGCATAACTTTGTTCTGGAACAATTGGAGGAAGCTCAAATTATCCAAGAAGAAGAAGTACTGATTGAAGATTTAGGAGATGCTGAATCTCCATGGGAATCCAGAGTTGTGAAAAATTCCGTCAAGGACGTTATAATTAATGCTAAGGAGGGTAGTGCACAACCCCCAAAGCAGGTATTTCATGAACAACTAGACGGAATAACCCAGGACGCACGTTTCCTTGATGATGATAGTCTCAAGTCAAGTTCTCCTATTAATGAACTTGCATCCACAAGTGAATTCTCTGAGATTGAAGAACCTTATCCAAGTGAATACGAAGATGATGTCGAGGTAGATTTTTCTCAACCTCCAACTTATGACTTGAGTGATGCGGAAGATGTCGAAGACTTTGATCAAGACGTGGTTGCATTTGAAGAAGTTTGCAAGGAAGTGGAGGAATTCGCAGAAGATTACAAGGGAGTAGAACTTACAGAACCACTGGAAACCTATCCCAAGGCCATTACCACCCAATACAAGCTTCAAGTGGGTACAATCCTTAACCTTTAACTTTATTTTTCCACTTGAATATGGTTTGTTTGAAACAGATGGCCAGCTTAGAGCTCTCTGCGGCTTTAAGAGTAAGAGGGAAATGCTCGTACTCAGAGCTGGTGCACAAGGTTCAATAAGGTTCCACACTTCAACTCGAAGTGCACGGATTGGTATCATTTTCAATCGAATGGATCTTGGAAAACGTTTGGTCATCTTGGTGAGAATCTAATTTCTAAACCGCCCGGATGGAAAAATATAGATCAAGACGAAGGCGGATTTAAAAGCAAAGTTTGGGATCCTGGAAAATATTCTGATATTCGTCACCCCGGGAGCCTGAAAATCTGTTTGAAGCTGCTCAGAAGCTTTACATACCTAGTTTGGGACCCCGGAGGCTGTTGGCATTCCAAACATTGGTGGAGATTTCTGGATGAATTTAAGCATAAGCCACCATAACAGAAAGCTCATCTAATATCCAACTTAAGGACTTTAACTAAAAGTGCTAGGTGGGAGACAACCCACCATGGTATGGTCGTTTCTTTTTCAATTTTTATTTCGTACTGTTTGATTTTATGTTATATTATTTTTATTGAACCTGGATGTTATTCATAGCATTTGTATTAGCATTGCATACTGCATCATTGCATACTTGCATATAAAAAAAAGAGAGGCATGCGACGCGACCACATTGCTCACGCGTTCGCGTCAGATGCGAAAACCACCTCCCACGCGTCCGCGTCAATCACGCGAATGCGTGATCTGGAAATCGGCGTAAAAATCCAACGCCCAGAAATCTGGGCTGGAATCGTGCAGGTGTTGTGCGTTTAGCACAAAATGGTCCACGCGTTCGCGTCCATCACGCGAATGCGTCATTTGCAAAACACCCATCCCACGCGAAATCGTGAGCGACGCGTTCACATCGCGTGGATTGCACAACACCCCAAAGGAGACAGAGAGTTGCGCTGAAATGACGCTGGAATTGTGCGTCCAGCACAATTTCCAGCGATGCGGTCGCATGCTTCATGCGACCGCGCCATTTATCCTTTTACCCATTCCATGCAATCGCGTCCCTCATGCGATCGCGTCAATCCCCGTCCACCCCAGCAACGCGACCGCGTGCCCCACGCGTTCGCGTGGATTCAATCACCACCACTCCCAGCCAACCACCTCCAACCGCCGCACCACCCTCGACCACCCAGCCACGACCGCGATGCCACCCCCTTCTTCCTGCCCTCTCTTTCTTCTCTTTCTCCTCTCTTCTTCCCTCCACCACCGCTGTCCCACCCACGCGGCCACCACCACCACCGCACCACCACAACCACACCCCCGCCATCTCTCAGTTCCCTAGCTTAGTTCATACGCCTACTAGGTTCTGCCGAACGCCACCTTTCTTTCATTCATAATTATTTGCATATTTTTTTCAGTTATGTTTAAATTTAGGATAGTTAGAGATGCATGTTTGTAGTGGATTCTAGGTGGTTAGGTAGCTAGGATGTGGTTAGTGGATTTAGGCCTGATTAATTGCACTGTTCTTGCTCCCTATTTTATAATTTTTGCAATTCTGCTGTTGCTGTGATGTTAGTATTGTTCATATGATGTTGTTACTGTTCATGCTGCTATTGCGACTGCTCTTTCATGTTCACATTATTTATGCTTATTTGCAGATCTGTTTTAATTTATATGAACTATTCTGCTTGCTGTTTATTACCCAGGAACATTCAATTTTAGCCGGAATGCTGTCCAATTTTCTGTAAATTATTTTGATATTCATTCATGTTTTGGTTTTGGCAATTTGAATTTGGCACTCCTCAGCTTTTACCAAACCAATTCATGAATGCACGGGCCAGCATTCTTATTCCTCTGTTTTCCCGGTTAATAAATCACATTGTTGATGATTAGATTTCACTTTTTGCTATTTCTATATCTATATGAATCATCAACAACTTGATTTCCTTGCTTGAATATGAGTTGTCTGTTGCTTAAAATTGTGAAATTCTTGTTACTTAGAAACCGATCATCATGCCACTTACTCTGACTTTCTTTTCACTAACTCACTGATTTTCGCTTTCTAACCTCTTTTTTTAATTTTAACCACTCTTCACTTTCCAACTTCCCCCTCTGCTTTTTGACTAACTCTTTCAACTTTTTAACTCATGGCATAATTATTATTGCTCCTAATTAACACGTATTCTCCTTATAATACACTTTGGATTGTAATTTCTCATCTCAGCTTTTTAACTCCAACACAATCCAAAATGCATAATTATTCAACTCATTTCATAATTCTATTGCTCCTTTGCCACTATATGCATATCTTGTTATTTGCCTACTTGTTTTTCTATTTTTATTATATCCTAGATTTCTGTTTTTCAGGATGTCTGACCCTCAACGAAAAGGAAAAGGAAAGGCAACAACCGACAAACGGAAAAGAGGTGAATCCTCTATGTCTATCCTGGAGATCATGCATGATGACTCTTGGCGGGAAAAGCACTTTACCCCACAGGAGAAGGCTGACCAGGTCCTCCCTGCCAATGATCCAATTAAGTTTGCAAACCGATACTGTGAGCTGAAGTATCTGGTGTTTGCCACCTCCAGAAATCTATACCTAGAGAGGACTCTAAAAATTCCAGAAGAACTACAGCAGTACACATCCAATCAGATCAAACAGAGAGGCTGGTTCTTTTTGGAGAGAAATTTGACTAAGGTCAATGCTTCTTGGGTAAGAGAGTTTTACTGCAATTATTTCAAGACTTTCCTGGATGCAGTGCACCTCAGAGGGAAACAGATACTGGTCACTAAAGAGGCCATTGAGGATATTCTGCAGCTTCAGCCTAAGTTAGATCAGCTTGACGGTTACCAAAAGGCTGAAGAGGACATGCGTTTTCTGAGATTCGACTGGGATGCTGTCAAGGAGAGGATAGCCCTTGACGCTACTGTCCCCTGGGTCATGGGTAAGAACACCACAATGCCTAAAGGAATCAAGCTTATGTATCTGAATGATGAGGCTCGGCTCTGGCACCAGATCCTGAGCAACTTTGTTATGCCGAGCACTCATGAGACGGAGCTGCCTGCCACTATGATCACCCTTCTCTGGTGTGTGATCTAGGGTAAGGACCTGTACCTCCCACGATTCATCTGGCACTTTATGGCCAGGGTCCATATCAGAGGCACCCTACCTTTCCCTTACCTGGTTACCCAGCTAGGCCGTCGAGCTGACGTGCCTTGGGAGGATGCTGATGAGAAACCACCTGCTGCGGACTGCAAAAAGATTATCCCTCACAGCAGGAAGTTTCAAACTTTAGGCTATACACCCCCATTCCTCACCGCTTCTGCTGAGACAGCCACACCTTCAGCTGCCCCTTCTTCTTCCACTGCTGCACCAGCCCCACCCACTGCACCCCCACCTGCTCCTGAGCCTATTTACCATTTGGTGCATCGCCTCTTTGCCCGCTTGACCGTATGCAGCGTCGCAACAAGCGACACTATGAGCACCTCAAGTTTATGATCCGATCCGGCGGCGACATCCCCTCCGAGCCTGACACCCCTTCTGACACATCTGAGGCGGAGGCGAGCGCTCATGAAGAGGAGACACATGCCCAGGCAAGCCCGGAGCAGGCTGCGCCACAGCAGGAGGAGCCACACCAGCTACAGGCCGCAGACCCCGAGATTCCTATCCAGTCAGAGCCTCCACTGCAGCAGACAGATCCTCCTACCCTTATCCAGTCTGCAGATCCTCAGGCCACCACCGAGACTCCAGCAGCCCATCCTTCTGGTGATGACACTCCTTCACACCCAGCTTAAGTGAGCATCGGGGACGATGCTTTATTTTAAGTGTGGGAAGGTTGCCATCTCTGGCGTATCTTTTTGGTGAACCACTACATACTCTTTTATCTTATTTTGGTTATTTTTATCTTTATTTTTATTTTTTATCTTTCAGTACTTATACATTGTCCTTTTTATTTTTATGTTATTTCTGCATTTTGCACCTTAGTTCATATTTTAGCCATTTAGTTTAGTTTGCAATTCTAAACTTATTAGTTATAGAATATGTGGATTAATTAGTATAGTTTACCCTTTTAGCATATGATAGTTTGGTTTAAATTGAAAATAAAAAGGAAGTAAACTAGAGACTTCAACATAATCAAAAACAATCCACACACCTTCTATATATAGCATAACATGTTAGTTAGTTAACAATATTTCATCAAGGAGGAACACTAAAACTTTAAAGCCACCCAAAATTTTACATTGAGAATAATGGGAACTCTTAATTTTTACTTACATGACATGTATAACTGATATATGATTTTTGAGCTAGAGAACACACAGCCTGTGAGTTTTGAGCTTAATTGTATGGTTACATTCAAACCATAAATTTCATTCCTGTGTGTTTCACCCTTCTTTTTATTCTGATGTTCTTTACTTTGTTTTAATCTATATGTCTATTTATAGAGTATAGATACATATTAAGAGATGATTGAGGCCATCATTTGAATTTTCCTCACTTATCCCAAATTAGCCTACCTTTTACATCACCCTTGTTAGCCCCCTTGAGCTTTTTAATCCTCTCTTGTTCTATAAACCACATTACTAGCCTTAAGCAGAAAAACAAAATAAAAATCCCAAGTTCAATCCTTGGTTAGCTTAAGATAGAAATTGTGTATTGTTTAAGTGTGGAGAACTTTATGGGAACGTGGATGATAGAAACAAGTAGGAAGTTAAAAAGAATAAGATGTTTCAAAATAAAAAATTTGGGAAGCATGCTCATGTGAAATAAAACAAAACAATTAAATTACCATGTGCATAAAATTTTTTTATTTTATTTAATTAAGGGATACAAAAATTCCCCAATTGCAAAATAAAAAGAATCAATGCACATGAAACAAAATTAAAGTTAATGCATGAGCTTACAATACAAAGTGAGAAAAGTTGGGCAAATAGGTTAAGAAGCTTTGAATTACAAAATATGTATGTTAGGTGAGATCTTAGACTAATCAAGGATTCACTTATTAGCTCACTTAGCCTTATACATATACCATTACCTTTACCTTAGCCCCATTACAACTTTGAAAAAGATCTCATGATTTTTGTATGTCTGTATTCTGTAATTGTTGATTGGTTAGATGAAGAACAAAGTTATAGAAAGTAAGGATAAAAAGAAGAATAGAGTGATTAACCTAATAAACACTAAGTGACTAGAGAGTAAACACAAAATCCAGTGAGGGTTCAATAGCTCATCACCATATATCTTTGCTTGAATTGTTAATTGTCTTGCAAGTTTGAAAAATATTTTTACCCATCTCAATTGTAAAAGTGCTTTAACATTATCTAGGGTTTGGCTATGCATATATGATTCCTTGAGAATGTGAATTAATTTAACTACATGTAAGTTTTATATACAAGTGAATAACAATTAGAATTGCATGATTTATTTAGGTAGTTGCATTTATAATAGATTGCATTGCATGAGATTCCACCACTTTAACCTTACCTTACTCTTTATCTTGGATTTAGCATGAGGACATGCTATTGTTTAAGTGTGGGGAGGTTGATAAACCATATTTGATGATATATATTATGCTCAATTCAAGAGATTTATTCAATCCTTCACCCACTTATTCATGTAAATTGCATGGTTTTACTTTCCATTCCTTATTATGTGATATATGTGAAAAACATGTTTCCTATGCTTTGAAATTATTTATGTTAATTATCCTTTATTACCATTCGATGTCGTGATTTGTGTGTTAAGTAGTTTTCAGATCTTCTAAAGCAAGGATGACTTAAAGGATGGAAAGGAAACATACAAAAATGGAAGGAAAGCACAAAATGGAGTTTTTGAAGAAACTGGCAGCGACGCGAACGCATGGACGACGCGGCCGCATACCTAGCGCGAAAAGACAGCAACGTGAACGCGTGACTGACGCGGACGCGCACCATGAGCAGAAAACAGATGACGCGGACACATGACCGAAGCGAGCGCGTGACAAGGAAAACTCCAGATGACGTGACCGCGTGACAGATGCCACGCACCAGAAATTACAGAAAACGCTCCCAGCGATTTCTGAAACCCTTTTTGACCCAGATCCAAGTCCAGAAAGCACATATTAGAGGTTATAAAGTGGGGGAATGCATCCATTCATAGGGAGGCATTCAATTATTCACTTTTGATAGTTTTAGATGTAGTTTCTAGGGAGAGAGGTTCTCTCCTCTCTCTTAGGTTTTAGGATTAGGATTTCTTGTTATTTCAATTTAGTATTCTGACTCTTTATCAGGTTTAATATTCCTTTCGCTTTATATTTCTCTTTTGCTTTCATATCTTTTAAAGCTTTCTTTTAATTACTTTTGTTACCAATTTGGCTTATGAATCATTCATGTTTAAATTTGAATTTCTATTTAATATAATTTGAGGTATTTCAGTTTATGATTGCTTTCTTTTATTTATGTTACTGTTACTCCCAATCTGGAGACATTTTTTATTCGAGTAAGTTTACTTTTCCCCTTTTGGCCTTGGTTAAGTAATTGGTAACTCATGAGTTGTCAAACTCAACGTGATTGATAATTGTTGTCTTTGCTAATTGAATTGAACTTCAATAACTCCAGTCCTTTCTTAGGAATTGACCAGGACCTGAGGATCAAACTAATTGGTCCACTTGACCTTCCTTTGTTTTAGTAAAGGCTAACTAAGTGGGATTAAAACTCAATTCTCATCACCATTGATAAGGATAACTAGGATAGAACTTCCAAATTCTCATACCTTGCCAAGAGTTTATTTTACAGTTATTTATTTATTTTATTTGTCATTTAAATTACTTATTCCTTACTTTCAAAACCCCAATTTACAAAACTCATAACCAATAATAAGAACATACCTCCCTGCAGTTCCTTGAGAAGACGATCCGAGGTTTAAATACTTCGGTTATCAATTTATTTAGGGGTTTATTACTTGTGACAACCAAAACGTTTGTAAGAAAGGATTTTTGTTGGTTTAGAAGCTATACCTGCAACGAGGATTTATCTGCGAATTTCTAGACCACGCAAAAGTCATCTCTTCATGTTCCTATGTAGGTTGGATTCTATGTTGTTCTGACTACTGTTCTTAATGTTGAACCCGTTTCAAGTTGGTGGTATAAATCCCGTGTTTACAGCGTGAAGGCAGAAGCTAATGTGGATACATATTTCTGCGATGGCTGTAATAAGGACGTGAATAATGTGGTTGATAGGTACGACTCTAATTGGACTTATTTATGAAATCTTTTCATAAAAAAGTAATGTAGTTATATAATTAATTATGTTTCTTTTTAATTTATTTAGCAATATCTGGCTTAATACTAACAATTAGTAGACAATAAGAGAACAATTTATTAAAAAAAACTGCTTTGATCGATAGAAATATTGTCTTGCCACAAAAAAAATTGGCAAAATGAGATAGAGTTTATAGAAAAAATTCATATACCTACAATTTTATACCAAAGTTCCTTCTGCTAGGCTGAAATTTAGAAAACTGATAAGCCTAAAAAAATTGTGTTTGAGCATTTAAATTATGTTGAATATAATCTTTATGATTTTATTGTAACTAAAGGGTGACATGTCAAGTATTAATTGATATTTTTGAATAAAAAAGACAGGTATAAGTTAGATTTGTTGGTTTTTGATGGTACTGTTACAACAACTTTTGTTGTGTTTGATAAGGAGGCTGCAACTCTATTCGGACGGACCTGTAATGAGATGGTGAAAGAGTTGAATGTATGTGGTTTTTGCTGTTGAAACCATTTTGTTGATCACGTTATGATTGTTAATTAAAGATGTTTGTTTATTCAACATGATAAAAATGTAAAATCTTTTGCGTAGGAAAAAGGGGAAGCAAGCAAAGATCCTACTGGTTTTAAAAAGTTTTTCTTGATAAGGAGTTTCTATTCAAGATCGAAGTAGAAACTACTGGATGGTGTGATTCTTATGATGTATCAGTGATAAGTTCTGATTCTACCATTTTAGCGAGGTGGAGGGACACTCAAGGCCCGGTAAAATCTGATGTACCCTATAACACCCTAATATTCAAATCCTTATGCTCGAGTCATAAGTCTTTAATAATAAGGTAGTACGACTCAAGGTGGATTATAATACATAAATATATATAAGTTGAAAGGAAGTATTAAACGGGAAGCTTGAAAAGGAGTAAAATAAAATCGCGAAACAGAACACTCACGTATCAATAAAATAGAAGATAAAACGTATTCGGATAGCAAAACAAGATAAGGTATATATATAGAGAGACGTAAGTATAATAGCCACTAGTTGCGACATGCGAAGTTTAGGCTGACTAGGGTACAAAAATAAAATTAGTTTGGCAAAAATATTTCCTATCTCTCTTAAAATATACATCAAAGCCTCTATAGGCAAGTTTTTCAAAATGATGAATACATACACATAAGTTTTTCAAGATAAATACGGAGAGATTCTAAGCAAAGTAAAATAGGAGTCCAATGATCTTCACCATCTTTCAGATGAATCACAGCTCACTGTTGAGCTCCAGGACCTGCATCTAAAAAACAAGAGATATATAAGGAATGAGAACCCCCAACTCATAGGTTTCCAGTACGGTAAAAGTGCCAAATAAATACAATGCACTATAATAGGAACTCGCTAAGCATCCTAAGATTCCTTTCATCAAGTATCCATCCTAGGTTCGTACTAATCCATAAATAAGCAACTGTCATAAGGGAATACTAAATCTAATTCATCTTCCTCATATTTTCTAACTTTCCGATTCTCCAACATAACATAACCAGAACCGTAAACAGAACTAACACCAGATATTTTGTCTCAGTAATTCTATATCGATACATCATATCTTCACCTGGAGCAAGTGAAATCGCTTCACTATGTCTATCCAGGGAGCTCAAATAATCTCATTCGATATTCATCATTGTTAATCAATCATCTATTCGTTTCATTTCAACAAGGACAGCCCTCAACGTCAACTGACACCAACATGAGGAACCTCTCAGTTGTACAAACACAAGCAATGCAGACAAGTAATACAAAAGTAGGTTCAAGTAAGGCAAATAGCACATAATCACATAGTGTGGCATATATAATTAGGCAAACTAATACAAATAAGCAAACCCAAAGAAATCAAACATATGCAAATGATGTATGCCTGCCTTATGGCTGATGATATCATCTGTCGGTTATATAGCTAACCCGACATGTCCTAGTAGCTAACCATTGGATAGTCCCTGTGAATGCGCATCCCCAAGCTCAAAATCATAATCATTCAATATATATATATATATATATCCCCATGGGGGAGATCTCATTCGAAAAGGTATAAGTGTCCAACCACACTTACAACGTAGGGTTAACAGAATCTCGGATCTCAACCTAGAGCAAGTGGAGTCGACCCACTGCATCTACCCAAGAAAATCTTAAGCTTAGATAATTTCACAAGTTTCAAATCATTCTCAACTGGGAGCAAGTGGGGGCTAACCACTGCATCTACCACAGGAGACTCAAACTAAACCCAGAACAAGTGGATCAATGCCACTACATCTACCCAGACAGGTGTAATGAATTAATAATCAAATTCAAATATCAATTTCATAATTATTATCATTCTCATCATCAATCTCATAGTCATCATTATTCTCATTATCAATATCATAATCATCATCATTCTCATTATCAATATCATAATCATCATCATTCTCACTTAATATCTTGCTCATTTCTCTCAATTTTACTAACTCAACTCATGGGCTTCATCCCTAACTCTTTCATCCTCAATTCCACCGTATCCAAACTCATATCAAAGTTTATAAATATTTAGAAGGCCAAAAAAATGGTTAAAAGCCATAAAAATATATTTATCCAAATTCTGAGAAGTGTGCGTACGCATACATATGGTGTGTATACGAACAGGTTGAAACTGGGGTGTCCGCATACGCATGCAAAGGCCTGCGTACGCATACACCCAATTTTGGACAATTTTGCATACACATGCAATGTCCGCATACGCAGGAGCACTTGGCAGAGGCCAATGCCCGTGTACGCGCGTCATGTGCTACATACACATCCATATAAGAAACCAGCAAATCTGATATGTTGCAGAAATTAGTTTTTCAGTCCAATTTTTAAAACCTCATAACTTTTTTCACAAAATTTCGTTTTCAACCATTCTTGAACCGTTGGAAAGATAGATAAATGAATTTTCATAAAAATCCAATTTTGAAAGTTTTTCAACTCCGAGGGCCAAGTTACGGCCCGCCAAAATTGGCTAAAAATCTTTTTTTTTTAACCAAAAACACACATTTACCAATTTTTCAATGATTCACAAGCCTCAATCATTTTCAACCAACATAATGAACCCAAACCAACTCAAGTCTCATATTTACACATACACAACAAAATCCAAACATACTCAATCTATACATTCCAACTCAAATACATCCATTCCACATTTCAAAAAACCTCGTTTTTCACTATTTCATCAATCAATCAAATCCTCATACATTCTATACCAATTCTTCATTTAATCTCATACATTATCCCACAATTCAATCATCATTTACCGTCCTTACCTTTTCTAGCCTCTGGCCCAAGATTCACGGCCTCCGGCCCAATTCATAATTTCAATGCATATTCCACAAACCAATAATCATTATCCAATTCATTAAATTTCTCAACACACCAAACATGCAAATTCACACAATTCTCAACTCAATCATTAATTTCTATAACATATCAACTATACATATTAATACCAACTATTTACACAATCCAAACCTAATCCTAGGGGCATCTAGCCTAGAAATTCTCATCACATTACACCACACGGTACTTAAAAGAAACTTAAATTGTACCTTAATGATGGCGGTTCAAACCCAAACACATTATAACTCAAGCTTCCAAGGCTTTCAATCATAACCAATAAGCTTTAGCCACCAACACATTATTTCAAGTGCTCCAAATATACCCAACAACACTAACATAACTAATTTCATATATATATATATAATCTATGGTTCATAAAATTTGATAAACCACAAGGATCTGAGGATTTCTTACCTTAGACCATATGAAATAGGGATAAAACCCACTTAGAATCCATGTTACAATATACCTAAATAACCAAAATCACAAGATTTCAACACTAACTACCCAAAAAATGTGTAACAGTGGAAAATTTCGAAAACTAGGCAAATATTTCAGATTTTATTACTGCAATACTTCCATAGAAATGAAGAGGGCAAGAAGAGCAACGCGTGGCCACAAACAACTCGTCAATCAGAGTTCTGGAGAGAAAGTTATGGTGATTTAAAGTTTCAAGGAGGGCTAGTTAGGGTTTCTCTCTTCTTCCCTCTCTTCTCTCCAACGTGAATCACACAAAAATGGGGGATTGTGGCTGCTGAATGGCCTTAATAAAGCTATATATATGTTGAATCTTGGGTCCACTTAAGTCCGGTTCACTTGGTTTAGCCCGTTGACCCAACTTTGGGTCAAAACCTTTAAGATTAGCGTTTTAAATCGCGCTTTAGATACCTTTACTTTCTAAATCATAAATTCTAACTTTTTAATCTTTCTCACTCATAAATTATTTTTCTCAGCTACAGTACCAGACAGATCTCAGCCGGTACTGCAGGTCAAATTTTTATTATGTATTTTCACGTAGAAAACTATGTTTTTTGACTCAGAAAAATCCACTGAGCCCAGTATCATATTTAAATTTTCAAATTATGATTTGAAATTTTTCTACCTCTGATGGCCCATATTTAATTATTTATTTATTTAATTTTCTTTAAATCGGGGTTTTACATACCCCTGCTGGTCCTGCGACCCATTTTGATGGTGATGATTTTTTAATCCTCGAAAGAAAGAGATTGGTAGAGAAATTGAAATTATCCGAAGAGGTAATTGGTTTGATAGATACAATGAATCCACTTATTTTAGGATATCAGATAACTATATCTTTTTGATTAATTTGTTATGTGCACGTAAGGTGGCATTTATTGTGTCCTGGCTACTGGTTTGGAAGTGATTGACCAGGGTGACTGGTGGGTTCTAGCTTGCAAGTGTGAAAGAATTATTATGGTCATCAAAGCTGCTTATTATTGTGGGAATTGTGGGTGCATTGATGTGGCACTTTTGAGATAAATTTAACTTTCTATTTTTTATTTCGTTCTTATTTTCAAACATAGATAGTTTTTAATGTCGCTTTTTATGCCTTTCTATGGAATTGTGCACAAGGTATCAAATCAAGATAAGAGTAGTTGATCATTCTGGTTTATTAACATTTTTTGTTGCATGATCGTGAGGGACGTGCAATGTTAAAGAAGTCGTGTTCGGAGATCCTTAACTGGTTTCAAACTGTGCATATTATTATTTTATTGTTCTAATGCATTTGCGTGTATTATTTTTGTGTTATTCTCTTTTCATAGGTTAATTTCTTTTTTCATGCAACTATAGGAAGGTGGGATGATTGATCATTCTCCGAATTTTGCACAATTATTGGAAAAGGAAATTATCTTCAAAGTGAAGTCCAATAGTAGAGACAACCTAGACTTAGAGGTTAATTTTGAAGTGACAGATTTTTGTTCTGACGAATAGATTGTTAACGAGTTCAAAAGTCTTCAATTGCCTGGTAACCCTATTCAGGTATGATTTTTTTTGTTTACTTTTGTTGATTTTAGACTATGTATATTAAGGCTTATTTTGTATAGCCTTGCAGTGAAGATGGATGCTCTATTTGTGATGAGTCATCTGATCTAATCGTAAAAAATTGGTTAGCTACTAAAAGACCTATTGTTAGGGTATTCATTAATTTGGTCTTCACATATTTGGCCTCTTTTATATTTCGAATTTTATTTTTGGTTAAAATCTTAATTATACTTTTTTTTGTTTTGTTTGAAGATCCTGTTGGATAAGTTTAACATGTTAGGTGCTCCTTCCATTAAAAAGAAGCGATGATATTTTGTGAAAATTATCACCATTATATAGAGCTGCTGTAAAACATGAGATTATTCAACTAATGGAGATAAAGGAGCATGTTTTGAAGGTTTGGTGGAGTCTTGGCTATGACTATTATCTATTGAGCGAATAGATACTGTTCAGATTTTAAGATATTTTAAATTGAACTATTGTTGTTTTGATTTATTTAATTATTTATATTTTTTTGGACATGTTAACGACACTAGAAGTACTTCCTTTTTTTCTCTAATATAAGTGAAATCTTTATTGTTGATTAATTGATGAAATATTTTAGAATAGAGAATTTTTGCCACTTGAAAAACAAAATCGGGAGTTTATTAAATTATATGTAGGTTTAATTCATAGTAATGAATCAATTTGTTATTATTTTATTCGGTGTATAACATATTTTTCATAAATTTTATTTTGGGTTTCATTTGAAATATTTTGTTGGTGTTAATATATTGGATAAAAATATCTATAACGATAACGAACAAAAAAATAAACAAAAAAATGAAACAAATTATTAAATTTCAATCAGTAGTTCTATCCATATCATTTTTTTCACCTTCGTTTTGGATTTTAAATTTTTTTTAAAATCAGCGATGGTAAAATTTTATTGATGCTAGATAAAATTACAGAAAAATCCACGGAACAATATAAGTTATTGTTCTTTCAATCAAATTATACAACATACAAAAATAAATTAATTTCATTTCTTTCATTTCAATTTTAGTTCTTTCCATCCGATCCGATGAGGATTCTTTTCCTATGCCAATGACTCCATTTTTTTATAAGATATCAATCTTATATGGCAAGTTTAGGACAAAAAAAAAAAAGGAAAAAGGGGCTTCTCAACCTTGCCACGTAACCGATATCGGCAAATTTTATTGTTTTGTTCGAATTTCTACACTTTATGATGAAGCTGTCATGGCATACTCCATACTCCGGAGAGTATTTTTCGATTTAATTATTTTAACTCATTCAATACAATTTGTAACACCCTAACTATCAAAATGTCACGCTTCCGGCTGCGCCACTCTGATAGCTCGGGTATTACGACGATTTTTAAAATATTTAATACTAAAATATGAGCCTATTTTAAATTTTAAATCGTATAACCGTTCAAGAGACTTCTTATCTAATAACATACAACCACATTTACAAAACAAACCATATATCTACATATTATTAATATTACAAGCATTACATAATCATAATCCTATCCCTTTTGTGAAGACTTGGTAAAATTAAAGGCGAGGGAAACATAAATGCTAAAATCAATACAAAAGTATCGTTTAAACAAAAAGAAATAAGCCCTTCCAAACTCGTCGTCCATAACCTGAAAAGGGAAAAAACCTGTAAGGGAGTGAGAACATCATCCTCGAAAGGGTTCTCACTATAGGGTTATAGAATTGCTATAATAAGATACGAAAATAAAATTGTTTTTAAAGTACAGTGATTAATAATCGCCTTATGCTTCTTTTCAATACCAAAGAATTAATATTCAAAATTCGAAATCCTTTCTAAACAGGAAAGCTGTTAATTTTTCAGAAATCTAAAAGCCTTTTTAAAAGTCTTTCCTAGACAGCATGAATGACCAAACTGTTCCAAGCATAGGTTCATTAAGTCTATACTGAACCAGTTTAGTTTTTCATACTCTTCTAAACCAAAAGCACAAATCAAACATAGTTTTCAGCTCATCTCATAATCAACCACGACCCTAGGTCCAAGCAACTCAATCAACAACCAATTCATCACAATTCAATCAATTTTTAGTCACACATAAATAAGAAGGTTCAAACACAATCAAGCAGTTATATCAAGTAGAGCAATTAGCAATTAAACATAACTATTCACTTAGGCAAACCAATTACAATATGCACACCCAAACAATGTCATATAATGCATATGATGAATGCCTGTCCTATGGCTGATGATATCATCTGTCGGTTATATAGCCAACCCGACACGTCCTGGTAGCTAACCATAGACTGAAACACCCATGCAGAGCCAGTGGGTTTGAGCTACAACCCCCTTGCTACTACCTGCTTAACCCAAAGCCAGTGGAATAACCACTAATGCGGCTACTACCCAGGCGGGTGTTTGAAAACTCAACCTGGAGCAAGCGGGACGAACCACCATCCTTGCTACTACCCAAGCGTCACAAACATACTTTTGTTCAATTTAAATCAAGCGTGATCATTATCAATTCTCAAACATTAACCTGGAGCAAGGGGGACGAACCACCATCCTTGCTACTACCCAGGTATCTCAAACATATATTTATTCATTCCATCTCATTCATAACCAATCATAATCATTTTCACACTTTCTCAACAATCCACATCAAGTAAATCATCATTCATGCCATATATTACTTTTTCCTCAAATCACTTTTCTTTGAAAACAACAATCAAACTTATCCTTGTCTCAATTTCAAAATCCTTCTCATATCTCAAGCTATTTCTAGCTTCCAAGCCACTTTTTCCTCAAACTCAATTCTATTTTTAAAAGAAAGCCACTTTATGTAACATTTTCTCAAAACTTACAAAAATTTCCAAAATCATATCAAATGGAAGTTTTCTTTGAAAAGACTCAAAGTTCTCCTCTTTGAAACCATCCTTTTAACTACTCTTAAACAGGAGTTATGAATTAATTATTCCAGCAAGGTCTCAAGTCTTTAAGGGAGAACAACCAAATCCCTTTTCTTAAATTTATTAAAATTCTTGAAAAATCATGTTTTCGTGGTTTGAATTAAATCAAGCAAAATCCAAATAAAACCAAATCATTTAAAATCGAAAAATCATCCGTTTGAACCAAAACAATTTTTAATTTCATTCCTTAAAACCAATTCCTTAACTTTTCCAAAACATTGCAAGCGGAGTCAGTCGATTAAAGTCCATTTACTTATAAATTCACTGAAGCTCCTCCAAATAAAATCCTCAAGTCAAATTCAAAAACATAAACCATTCTCACATTTAAAACAGCCTCAAAGCATAAGTCTTCTCTAATTGGTTTGCACTCAAAATGTAATACTTTTCTTAAGAAGCAAAGCTCCACCACAATTCTCTTTGCAATAATTCAATTCAAGACGTAATTCATCACTTTCTTAAATAGTTCAACTAAAATAATATAAGTCTTAAGTTCAAATTCTCTTAATAACTTTTCAAATAAAGTCTTGGATTTTATAGAGATTTCAGCAGCACCTCCCCTAAAACTTGGACTTTGCCACCCTTTCCGGGTCCCAACCAAAACATTCCACAACCATTTCCAACGGGTTCAGAACCAAACTAGTTTCCAATAAAACAACATCCAGACGTTCAAACTTTAAAAATAACATCAAACCAAACTAATTTAGAAATCTCCAATTTTAACAAATCAATTAATAATTCAATCAATACACAACCGTATTCATACGAAACAAGCCAGTCAATTCATAAGACTTGCATAATCACTAAAAATGCATTTTTGCACATCCATGTCAATTTATAACAATTCCAATTACAAAATTAAGTTTTTAGAAAAGCCCCTACCTCAACACGTTCATACCACAATCCAAATGCCTCCAGAAATTCCTTTCCTCTCAACCATCAATGGCAATTGAAACCTCAGCTCAGCTTGCTTCCTCAAACGTGACGTGTGACCTCGGTTTCTAAATCCTAAAACATTAATATCATGGAAACCTCAAAATACACAACAGAAAACCAAAGGCGAGGATTCCGGGGTAGGGACACTTACTGGAATAAAAGAACGACGCACCAGCCACCCCAAACTTAACCGGCAGCAGCTCCGACAGCGGCCAGGAGCTTCAGTGGCTCAGCAACAACCTTAATTTTTGACATGCAAACCCATAAAATTAACCATACAATATCTATACATCGGAATCCTTAACCTTAAATAGCTAGAATGATTACAGAGAGCTTCAAGGCGCGGGGAACTCACTATAAAAAGAATGACAGAAGTGGAGCGGTGGCTCCGATGGCGACCTCCGGCAGCGGCGATGGAGACAGCTTCACGGACGGCGACGTGGTTTGGCGATGGGCGGACCGGCGGTGACAGATCCGACGCGCGTCTCCTCTCTCCGTGGCTGAGCTGCCTCGCGGTTCTATTTCCTCCCTCTCGCGTCCTTCTCTTGTGACGGAATAGTGGCGTCGACGGCATGGAGCACGGCGCGGCGGTGGTGACGAGTTGACAGCGGCGAGCTTCTCCTCCCCTGGCGCTCCCTTCCTCTCTCTTGGATTCCCCTCTCCTCTCATCCTTTTCTTCTCCCTCGGGCCCCCTTCCCAGATCCCCCTCTTTTCTTTTCTTTCTTTTCCTTTTCTTCTTTCTTCCTTTCAGCTGCTGGGTTAGGCTTGTGTTTAGTGTGTGTGTTGTGTGTGGGTCTGGCTGAGTGAGTGAGGGGTTGGGTTCAACGTGTGTGTGGGTCAGAGTGAGAGAAGGTGAGTGAGTGTAATTAGCGTTTGGGATAGTGTAGGTTAGTTTAGGTATTTTTATTAAAATTTTAGGTATAGTAGTGTAATTTTATAAAATAAATAAAAAGATAGAATAATAATAATTAAAAACCAAATTAAATATAAAATATACATCTTTAAAATACCTTTTAATTATCAATCTATAAATTATTTTTAGTTAAAAGCAAAATAATTTAATCTCCTCGGCGGCCCAATGTAAATCCATGATTTATATAACAATCAAGCAAAGCATGGAACTTGTGAATTGTGATAAAAAAAAAAGGATTAAAAAAATAGGTTCCACACCATGTTGGCTTAGCTTTCCCTTCATCGTAGCTTAACGAAATATGGGCCTATAAAGACTGATCTCTGGTCCAAGCTGACAGAAAGAAAACCTACCCGTATCCCATATAGTTAATTCTAACCCACCAACCCAAAGTCCTTTTTTTGGGGTCTTCTCTCTTCCAGCAAGCAAGCAGAGATGCTAGCAATGGTGAACGGCGTCTTGGAACTGGCGGCTTCAGAACAGCGACATAAGAACTTTGAAGATGAGAAGACTAGTTGCTCCTACTGCGACGAAGATGTTAATATGACCAGAGGAGGTAGATAGCGGACCGAAAAGAAGAGACTTTCACTGATGCTGTCGTCCTTCAGATCGTTGTCGCACTGAGATGCTTCCGATCGTGTAACTATTGAAGGTGAACTGCTGCAAGGAAGGCATGGATTTAGATCTTATTCTCATACCCTTTTTATTCTGTACGTTTTGATTTGCCAATATTTATGATATATAATGATTTGCTAACATACAAAAATAAAATAATTCATGCCTTTTCGATTTACAGTACCTAATTAGTGCATGTAACTATGGTCATTTTTCTCTTCTGTGTCACGTTTGTCGTTTGTGAGACTCCAAATATAGTAAGATATATTGCTTCTTATTTTAATTTTTTAAAATTAAACTCCATCTTGCCATGTAAATGAAACAAAATAAAAGTTAATCGTTAATTATCATCCTAAATTTGATAATTATTTTATTGACTTAATTCAGATTCTTTAATCCTGAATATTTCAAAAACTTTCCCTTTTTTTTCTTAGATGAATTTTGATAGATACATCAGAATTTCTGCAATCCTTGTCAATAGTGGGACTGAACAGTGCTGTGACTCTCTATAAATATAGCATAGATGATGAAGGTTGTGGTAGGCTTAGAGAAGGGGGTTGAATCTATGCCTTCCTTTTAAGTTGCTGTTATTATCCTTTTAAGACAAACTTTCAATTCTGATTCTGTTTGTACTCAGCAGCGAAAATTTATAAGACAATTTATTTTTGTCTCATGAATATCAGAAAACAGAACACAGTAGATAAGAGAAAAGCTAACACCAGCATGTATCCTGGTTCGGTTGCCTTGTGCTATGCAACCTACGTCCAGTCTCCTCCACAACTATGGAAGAATTTCACTATAGTTAATAGTATTACATACACCAATTTCACAGGATTGACCCAATCCTTTCACACTCAAGTTCTAACCTAACTTGACATTGGCTATGCTAATACCTAACTATTCACTCTTAGTGCTAACCCAACTAAGAAAGGGATACCTTACAGGTACAAGATACAAGACATAGACATACCTAAAGAAATCAGAAAATAACTCTAGGCTTTTCTCTCAAGTGTATCACTCAGCCTTTTTTCACTCATGGCTTTTACTTGAGCTTTCTCACAATGCCTTTTTTCACAAGAAATTACAGAAAGATAAACTTAGAAAAGTACATTACAATCTGTAAAACATGAAGGAGATTGACTTCATCAACAGCCTCTTTGCTATGTGCAAAACCAGATTTGCAAACCTCAGATACAGTTCTTCAGTATTGGCCGAATGCTTCTTTAAAAGAAAGCATTATCCAAGTAGAAGAACTTCTTTACAGAACACAACTCACAAACTCTGGTTTTCTCTCCTTGGTATCTGAATGAACAGCAAGCTTCTTTTATCTCCTTGCATGTTGCATGGTTCTTCTTCCAAGGTCAACACCTTGAGCCTTGAGCTTCACCAACCCACTGTCTCACTTTTTCCCATTAATCCTCACAATGGAAACTTTGCTTCTGACCTTCCTTGGTTAACCGAAAGCCACTTTAACAGCAGAAAAGATTTCTTCAATGGTAAACCCAGATCTTGACCATTGAAACACAACTTGGTCCCCAAGACATATTCTCAACCGTTGATGCACAGCAGTGAGGAACAGAAATCCTCTTTTCCATATAATCTGAAATGGAGTGGCAGAGAGTTGAGATGAAGAGAAGAAAGTGTGTTGCATGTAAAAGGAAATGGGTTACCTTTAACCTAAGCTTGATTTGGTTTGAAATGGGTGATTAGACTTCTGAGTTTCAAGCTTGGACTTTCTCTTTCTTGCTTCTTTGATGATCACCTTAGGAAAGAAGCTTTCTCTTTCTCTTTCTCACTTTTCTGAGTTTGTGATTTGACATGGTAAGAGAAGAGGAGAACGTTGAGTTGGTGAAAGCAAGTGAGAGGACTTTGAAATCAATTCGGGCTTAGATTGGGTTCTACTCAAATTCAGCCAATTAGTTATCTTGCTTTGATTTCTTTGGGCTTTTCTTGCTTTATAGCCCGCCAACCTTGTTTCTTGATTTCAATCAGTTTGGGCTGCTTGCTTTTATATTAGGTTGTTGTAATGTTGAGTTTTGGCCTGTAATACTAAATAATTAGTAATATGCAATTATAATTAATCAACACTAATTATTTATTTTGCCCAAAAATAATGTTTGTTATCACTAATTAAATTTATTAATTTCTTAACTCAACAATCTCCCCCTTGATGACAAACATATTTAAGCAATAACCAAAAGAAATTTAATTTTAGTAAAGTTAGAAAACTTCCCTTTGATTGATGTTTCTTGCTTTAGTGTTGCTCCCCCTTTCCTTTTCAATAGTAGCTCCCCCTAGATTTATGCTTTCCTCTTTGTTCCTGTTTTACATTGTACTTAAGGAGAACATAATAAAGAGCTACACACATTTATCTTGTCTAAGGGATATAGAACAAACAACACCACAGAGTCAGTCCAACATATCATGTCAACAGCAAAAACAAAGTATCAAGGTTAATCAAGGGCAGACTGATATCATATAAAAGCAATTTCCAACTTGCATGTCAATTCATTCCCTGCAATAGCACAGTTGCAACCCAAAATTTATATGCTCAACACTATCATCAGTAGCAATCAGAAATTCACAATTAAATCACAAAAATCAGTAGCATCAAAAGTCAAATTCAGCAGCTAATACTCCCCCTTTTGTCATCAAGAGCGGATAATAAGTAAAATCAATAAAAACAACACCTTAAACCCTGCAGAAAATGGTTAGAGCACAGTCCTAAGGAGCAAAAATGCAACATAAGTCAGAGTTATTACAGTCATCCAAGAGAACCATGTAGCAAAAAATAGATAGTAGCAGCTTCATGTAGCAATCCTAGGCATCAGAACCATTTCCCTCCAAATCATTTTCTTCTTCAACATCAGTGGTGGGATCTTCATCCTTTTGAAGATTATCAATGAAAGTCATGAACACAGTCACTCTATCCCTTGATTTTCTTAGGAAAATTTTTTTTTGCTTGCTTGCTAGCTTCCTTTGCTCCTTGCTCATTGCAATCAAGTGATTGGATTGGGGGACAAGCTCTTGAACAACATCTTTGATCACATTTAGCAGAGCGGATTTCTTCCCAGTAGAGATGGAAGTACCCTCGGTGGAAGGAGCAGAAGATTCTTCGGGGACAAAATCATCATCTTCATCATCTAAGACCATCCGTTCAGATCGAGTAGGTCCTTTGGACTATTTCACTGAACTACCCCCTTTTAGGTATGAATGTCTATTTTGATATTCCTCATTGGTCAAGTCAACAGCAAAATACTCAAATATGCAAGTTAGAAACATGCCATAAGGAAGTGTTTTGTCTTTTTTACTCCTAACAGAGTCAAACATATATCTAACCATCAAGTATGCAAATGAAATTTCAGTTTTGGTGAGAAGGGCATATAAAACAAGAGTATTAGTGTAGAAAACCCTTTGATATGAACCACTTTGAGGCAGTATGATGTGGTTGACCATTCGGTGCAACTGAGCACGTTCATATCCTAGGGCTTTGTGAGTGGGTGTAATGTCATCAATCAAGAAAACATATTCACACATATGAGCCAAGGCATCATTGAAAGAAACACCAACTCTTTCATCCCACTTAACAGAAGCATAAGCACAAGGCCCAACATCAGTATACCTTAATGAGTCACTAATTATTTCATTATTTAAAACTATGTCTCGACCTTTTACATATGAGTGAACAGTGCCTTCATGATATGTCAAGTAAGCATAAGACTCTTTGACCAAAGGTGGGTGCACTGGCTTTTTTATGTTAAAAAAAATGATTCCAGTCCAGAAATACCAAATTTTCAACAAAAGAAAAATCTTTCCTTTTCAGATTCGGTAAATCAACCAAAAAATACTAGACAACAGAAAAAGTGATTTAATCATATAAAAAATTTAAAATAGAGAGTAATTTTAAATATGAAAACCTTTTTTTATTTAAAAAAAACAAATTAAAGTAAAATGAAACACATGTATGATGTAACACTCATTTGGGCCAGAGGTGGTTCATTTTAATGAAACATGTATGGACCACCTAGAATCTGAAACTTAAGATAGGCCCAGATGATTCAGCACGTGCAATAAGGCCAGAGAAAGCAATTTAGAGAGAAGGTTCTTCATTTGCCCAGAATTTTCTCATCCGAACCTGTGAGACCAAACCTTAACAAACACATCAACAAAGCTCAAATAATGAATCATAGCTTAAAATCCCTAGATTAGTCCTAAGCATGCAAAATCTGTCCTCAGCTAATGATTTTGTGAAAATATCTGCTAATTGCTCCTCTGATTTAACAAATTGAATACTAATATCCCCCTTTTGGACATGTTCTCTTATTGAGTGAAATTTCACTTCAATATGCTTAGTCCTAGAGTGTAAAACTGGATTTTTAGAAATATTAATGGCACTCATATTATCACACATCAACAGAATATTTTCAGCATTTAATTTGTAATCGGCAAGCTGTGTTTTTAACCATAAAAGCTGAGAACAACAAGAAGAAGCAGCTATATACTCAGCCTCTGCAGTGGATAAGGTCACTGTTGGTTGCTTCTTACTTGACCAAACATTTAAGGACTTTCCAAGGAAGCAACATAGACCAGAAGTGCTCCTTTTATCAACTCTATCACCAGCAAAATCTACATCACAATAACCAACTGCAGAAAAATCATCAATTTTAGGATACCAAAGACCGAAATTGGATGTGCCATGAACATATCTAATGATCGTTTTAACTGCAGAAAGATGTGAATCTTTTGGTTTAAATTGGAACCTAGAACACAATCTAACACTTTGCACAATGTCGGGTCTAGAGGAAGTTAAGTACATAAGAGAACCAATCATACCTCTATACCTAGTCTCATCAACATCTTTCTCAGTTTCTCCCTTATCTAATTTAGAATTAGGATGCATGGGAGTTCCCATGGGTTTGGCATTTTCCATACCAAATTTCTTAACTAATTCCTTGGCATACTTTTCTTGATGAATGAAAATACCTTTTTCAGTTTGTTTAATTTGCAGCCTAAGGAAGAAATTAAGTTCACCCATCATACTCATGTCAAATTCACTTGTCATGAGTTTTCCAAATTCAGAACAAAGGGATTCATTGGCTGATCCAAAAATAATGTCATCAACATATATTTGGACTTGAATAAAAGAATAATTAGAGTTCTTGATAAATAGAGTTGTGTCAGTGGTACCTCTTTGAAAATCATTTTTCAAAAGAAAAGAGCTAAGTCTCTCATACCAAGCTCTAGGAGCTTGTCTTAAACCATAGAGAGCTTTAGATAAATTGAAAACATGATCAAAATGCTCTTTATTTTCAAAACCAGGAGGCTGCTCCACATACACTTCTCTATCTATCACTCCATTCAAAAATGCACATTTCACATCCATTTGATATAATTTAAAACCACAATATGCAGCATAAGCTAAGAGAAGTCTTATGGCTTCCATTCGGGCAACAGGGGCAAAGGATTCATCAAAGTCTATTCCTTCTTCTTGGTCATATCCTTGTGCCACTAGCCTTGCCTTGTTTCTTGCAATGCTACCATCTTCTCCCAACTTGTTCCGAAAAATCCACTTGGTGCCGGTCACTTTCTTTCCACTTGGCCTTGGAACCAAAGTCCATACTTGGTTCTTTTCAAACTCAAGAAGCTCATCCTCCATAGCTTTAACCCAAGAAGGGTCACTAAGTGCTTCCTTGACGTTTTGAGGCTCTATTTGTGAAAGAAGGGCAATGTTTGATTCTTCATTTGCCTTTCTAGTTGAAGACCTTGTTTGCACTCCATGAGAGACGTCCCCAATGACAAATTCCTTAGGATAATTCTTCAAGAATCTCCATTCATGAGGCCTGGTGGACTTGGAGGCAGACTCAGTTACCAAGGGATTCTGGACGCTGCTTGCTGCAGGATTTCCTTCAGATTCATGAGACAAAATGGAATTGTCTCTTGAATTTTCAGCATTTGCTGTTTCTAGTTCAGCTTGTCCAGAATTTTCTTTTTCATGATTTTGAGCAGTTTCATCTTCCTTTTGAGCTTGATTTCCTGCATCACAATCTTCCAAAATGCTTTGTACCAAGTTAGTATCACAAAATGTAACATGTATGGACTCCTCAATAATCCTAGCATCTTGATGATAAACCCTATATGTTTTATTAGTTGTGGAATATCCTACAAACAAACACTCATAAGCCTTTGGATCAAATTTTCCCAAATTTTCTTTGTTATTTAAAATAAAACATTTGCATCCAAAGATGTGCAAGTAATCTAAGTTTGGTGGGTAGCCTTTCCAAAGTTCATAAGGGGTTTTCTTCAAAAATTTCCTTATGATTGTTCTATTTAAAATGTGGCAAGCTGTGTTTACCGCTTCAGCCCAAAGGAATTTTGGAACATTACTCTCACAAAGCATAGCTCTTGTCATCTCTTGTATGCTTCTATTTCTTCTTTCCACAACACCATTTTGTTGTGGTGTTCTTGGACAAGAGAAGTTGTGAGATATTTCAAATTCCTCACAAAAGGATTCAAACAAATTATTTTCAAATTTAGTTCCATGATCGCTTCTTATAGAAGAGATTTTCAAATCCTTTTCATTTTGAATTTTCTTGCAAAAATGTTTAAAGGCCGAAAAGGCTTCATTTTTGTGTGCAAGAAATAAAACCCAACCAAACCTAGTGTAGTCATCCACAATAACTAAACCATAATATTTACCACCTAGGCTTTGAGTTCTTGTTAGACCAAATAAATCAATGTGTAGCAACTCAAGTGGTCTTTTTAGTAGAGATGTCTTCCTTTGGTTTAAAAAAACCTTTTGTTTGTTTTTCCATTTGGCAAGCATCACAAGTGATGTCTTTGTCAAACTTTATCAAAGGAATACCTCTTACTAATTCTTCCTTTACAAGTTTGTTTATTTGAAACATACTTGCATGACCCAATCTCTTGTGCCATAACCACTTTTCAGATTCTTTAGAGTGAAGACAAGCTACATTTTGATCCTTTAGTTCATCAAGAGTAAGTCCATACATATTATTAAAATGCTTGGCAACAAACATCACTTCATTTGTCTTTTCATTAACAACACAGCATTCAAGTCTTTTGAAAGTCACTAAATATCCTAAATCACACAGCTGACTTATACTCAAAAGATTGTGCTTCAAACCACATACCAAAAGTACATCATCAATGAAAGTAGATTGCTTATTACCTACTTTTCCAACAGCAATGATTTTACCTTTACCATCATCTCCAAAGGTCACAAAACCTCCATCATACTTGTTTAGTTTGATGAAGTAGGTTGACCTTCCAGTCATGTGCCTTGAACATCCACTATCCATGTACCACATGTCCTTTTTGTTCTTGGATGCTAGGCAAATCTGCATGAAGAGTTTCAAGTAGCCTTAGGTATCCAAATTAATTTGGATCCTTTGAAGTTAATCCATCTTGGTTGCCCAAGTGTATTGAAATCACAAACAACATTATAAACTTTGTTTCCAACAACTCTTTTTTCAATGAAACATTGTTCATATGAGTGACCAAATTTCTTACAATTGACTTCAGATGTGTGTCGCTGAAATTGAGGTGAGTTATATTGCTTGAAATGATTAAAGTGTTGAAATTTTCTGGTTTTTGGAGGAGATGCATTTCTTTTGACAAACTGATTTTTATTAAAGTTGTTCCTCTTTGCAAAAGCATTTTCACCAAAATTTCTTTGAACATTTTTACCTTTCGAATATGAGGTTTTGTTGTAAAATGGTGGTTTCTTGAAAACAACCTCATTTTTCGAAATGTAACCCAAACCTGGCAGGTTTGAACTCGGATCAGTTCTTGGTGAAGGCTCAGTTTCACTTGTGTATACTTCATCAAATTTTTCTTTAAAAGTTGAAACATGTCCAATACCCAATTTGTTTGGTATGGATTTGGTATTTGATGAAGAAGCCACAAATTTTATAGAGGAAGTGTTGGAAACTGCATCTTCCTTGGCTATGTAGCCTAAACCAGATTTTTCAAATAATGGTATTTGACTTGCAAGTAATTTGTCCAAGTTACTAGAACCTTGAGCAAATTTTGCTAAGTCACCATTCAGCCTTTTAATCATGTCATTTAATCTTTCATTTTCAGCAATTAACTCATGAGAAGGATCCACAATATGCTTTCCTTTTAATTTTTCAAGTTCAGATTTTAGAAATCTGTTTTCTTCAATAATGTCTAAAGCACATTCAGTTTCCTTCACTTTTTCTTTTAAAAAATTATTTTCATCTCTTAATACATCTCTTTCAGATCTGCACTCATTGTACTTGTCAAGCAGTTTTGAGGTATTTAAGGTGAAATCATCAATAATAGCATGTAGATCATCCATAGACAAATCAAAGTAATTTACCTCATCAAAGTTTTTGTTTCCAGCCATGAAACAGTCTTTGTCTTTACCTTCAGACTCTTCTTCTTCATTTGAGTCGTTCTCGAGATCCTCCCAAGCTGCCATGAGCATTCTCTTCCTTTCTTTCTTTCCTTTGTCCTCCTTTTTGAGCTTTGGACAATTTAGCTTGAAGTGTCCAGCCTCCTTGCAATGATGGCACGTCACCTTGCTCAAGTCGATCTTGTGCTCCTTTGAGCTTGAACCCTTATTCTTCATCATCCTTCTAAATTTTCTAGCAAAAAACAAAAGCTCGTCATCTGAAATACCATCACTAGACTCACTCTCTTTCGGTTCTATTTGTGACTTGAGGGCTATTCCTTTTTCTTTGAGTCTGTGTTTGTGTGTGTGGCTTCATAGGCAAGGAGTTTTCCTCTCAGCTCATCATAGGTTATGGGACTTATGTTGTTACTCTCGGTTAGGACAGTGGCAGTGTTTTCCCATTCTTTTGTGAGGCTTCTAAGGAGTTTTCTCACCAAGGTTTGTTCTGCATAGTTTGTACCCATAACATCAAGGTTGTTGATTATGATTGAGAATCTCTCAAACGCTTCATCAATGCTTTCTTCATCCTTCATGCTAAACATCTCGTACTCTTTTCGCAGCATATCAATCCTCGTTTCTTTTACTTGTTTGGTGCCTTCGTGTGTAACCTAGAGTTTTTCCCAGATTTTTTTGGCTGTCTTGCATCTAGATACCTTTCGGTACTCTTCAAAGCTGATAGCACAGTGAAGAAGGTTGATTGCTTTAGCATTCAACTCTATCTTCTTCTTATCATCTTCATTCTATTCAGCTTCTTCTTTTGGAGTCACCACTCCATCAGCACTTGTTTTTGTTGGGATCTTTGGACCCGTCACAATAATCTTCCATATGTTGTAGTCAATGAATTGGATGAAAATCCTTATCCTTTCTTTCCAGTAGGAGTAGTTCTTTCCATTGAAGAAAGGTGGCCGGTTGTTTGACTGGCCTTCAGTGAGGGTGTAGGCAATTGTGGTTGTGCCCAAGTTGTTTGCCATTGGATCTTTGCTCCAAGTGGTTAAGCTTGATTCTTGAGACCTTAGCTCCTGATACCAATTGAAGGTTGTGGTAGGCTTAGAGAAGGGGGGTTGAATTTATGCCTTCCTTTTAAGTTGCTGTTATTATCCTTTTAAGACAAACTTTCAATTCTGATTCTGTTTGTACTCAGCAGCGGAAATTTATAAGACAATTTATTTTTGTCTCATGAATATCAGAAAACAGAACACAGCAGAGAAGAGAAAAGCTAACACCAGCATGTATCCTGGTTCGGTTGCCTTGTGCTATGCAACCTACGTCCAATCTCCTCCACAACTATGGAAGAATTTCACTATAGTTAACAGTATTACATACACCAATTTCACAGGATTGACCCAATCCTTTCACACTCAAGTTCTAACCTAACTTGACATTGGCTATGCTAATACCTAACTATTCACTCTTAGTGCTAACCCAACTAAGAAAGGGATACCTTACAGGTACAAGATACAAGACATAGACATACCTAAAGAAATCAAAAAATAACTCTAGGCTTTTCTCTCAAGTGTATCACTCAGCCTTTTTTCACTCATGGCTTTTACTTGAGCTTTCTCACAATGCCTTTTTCACAAGAAATTACAGAAAGATAAACTTAGAAAAGTACATTACAATCTGTAAAACATGAAGGAGATTGACTTCATCAACAGCCTCTTTGCTATGTGCAAAACCAGATTTGCAAACCTTAGATACAGTTCTTTAGTATTGGCCGAATGCTTCTTTTAAAGAAAGCATTATCCAAGTAGAGGAACTTCTTTACAGAACACAACTCACAAACTCTGGTTTTCTCTCCTTGGTATCTAAATGAACAGCAAGCTTCTTTTATCTCCTTGCATGTTGCTTGGTTCTTCTTCCAAGGTCAACACCTTGAGCCTTGAGCTTCACCAACCCACTGTCTCACTTTTTCCCATTAATCCTCACAATGGAAACTTTGCTTCTGACCTTCCTTGGTTGACTGAAAGCCACTTTAACAGCAGAAAAGATTTCTTCAATGGTAAACCCAGATCTTGACTATTGAAACACAACTTGGTCCCCAAGACATATTCTCAACCATTGATGCACAGCAGTGAGGAACAAAAATCCTCTTTTCCATATAATATGAAATGGAGTGGCAGAAAGTTGAAGATGAAGAGAAGAAAGTGTGTTGCATGTAAAAGGAAATAGGTTACCTTTAACCT
Source organism: Arachis ipaensis (assembly GCF_000816755.2). Classification (NCBI taxonomy): domain Eukaryota; kingdom Viridiplantae; phylum Streptophyta; class Magnoliopsida; order Fabales; family Fabaceae; genus Arachis; species Arachis ipaensis. Next base: position 108,107,243 of record NC_029794.2, on the reverse strand, counting down.
AAGCTTGATTTGGTTTGAAATGGGTGATTAGACTTCTGAGTTTCAAGCTTGGACTTTCTCTTTCTTGCTTCTTTGATGATCACCTTAGGAAAGAAGCTTTCTCTTTCTCTTTCTCACTTTTCTGAGTTTGTGATTTGACATGGTCAGAGAAGAGGAGAACGTTGAGTTGGTGAAAGCAAGTGAGAGGACTTTGAAATCAATTCGGGCTAGGATTGGGTTCTACTCAAATTCAGCCTATTAGTTATCTTGCTTTGATTTCTTTGGGCTTTTCTTGCTTTATAGCCCGCCAACCTTGTTTCTTGATTTCAATCAGTTTGGGCTGCTTGCTTTTATATTAGGTTGTTGTAATGTTGAGTTTTGGCCTGTAATACTAAATAATTAGTAATATGCAATTATAATTAATCAACACTAATTATTTATTTTACCCAAAAATAATGTTTGTCATCACTAATTAAATTTATTAATTTCTTAACTCAACAGATGATCATCATACTTACTCTTTATCTATAGTGAAATTCATAGTATTTTGGTAATTTTGTTGTGACGGGTAGCAATGGCAGCCAAGTAAGTTCATGTGCTATGTGGTGAATTTCATAATATATTTTTTTATCTTTCACTAAACATGAGGATTTTGATTTTTAGGTATGATCTCATCAAGCATATCAATGCTGCTCCAGAGCATAAGGTGTGGAAGCTCATAGTACGTGTCATTAGACTTTGTACCATCTCTCACTTTGCGAATTCTGAGATGAAGGCACCTATTGAGATGGTTGTCCTTGATAAAGAGGTAAAATCTTCTCTTTGCATTTAAGGTTTTCTTTTGTAATTGAGCAATAAACCTCATTTATCTATGACCCTATAAAACTAATGCATTTAGGGGGAGACAATTCATTGCTCTATTAAAAGCATATTTGTTTCTATCTTCGAGAGCCTACTCATTGAGCGCAATGTGTACGTGGTTACTAATTTTGCAGTTGCTTTAAATACCATCAAGTTCAAGCCTACTAGACACGAATTTAGAATCCACTTCAAGAGGGACACGATTGTGCGTCCGGTACAAGATTCTTCAGTTCCATTGAATGGATTCAATTTTGTTCAGTTCAAAAAAATTCATGCAGAGTCTAAGGAAGATGGTTATTTAGTTGATAAGTACTTTGTTAGAGTAATCTATAATGCATGTGTTGTTTAATTCCTTGAAATCTAATTTTTTAAGCAAAATAATTTATCGATCTAATTGTATTACATAATATATCTATATTTAATGTATGTTATTTGAATTGGCTGATTTATATGTATAATACCAAAAAAATTGTATTATTTAGTAAAACTTTTCTTCAATTCGTTAATAAAAATATTATTTGTACACTAAAATCAGCCACTAAAATTTGGCACCAATGTATTTGTGTATAAATACAAATGTAGTTTAATTTATTTTCGATGTGTATTTGTATTTCAGCATGTATTTTATACTGGTCACTGACTTTGGTGGCTAATTTTGGTGTACACGTAGCATAACTTATTCGTTAATGGCTTTGTTTTCTATTCTTATATGTTTTATTTTAACACATTTAAAGGCAGATTTCATATATAGCAATTAAAGAATTGGTGCCTTTAAAAGTATCGTTGGTAACAAGTACTAACCTATTTTTCTTTTTGTTTGTTCACGAACTTCAATTTTTTAGTTCTAACTATTTATTAACAGTCTTTTATTTTTTATTTTTAAGAAAATTAAAAAAATCCAATTTTAAAGTAAAAAAATTTGGACAAAATGTCATTTTTGGACAAAAATTTAAACAAATAGAGTTTTGTTAATATATAGATTGGTGCCTTTATTTTGCTGACGTGATAGGTTAGCTTGCCTCTAAGGGTAACTTGGTCGAGTTCACAATGGACGGGAAGCCGTCAAGTTATATCACCATAGAACTTGATGATCCTAAGTAATGCTTAATATATTTTTGATAGTAGCCTTTGTTTTAAAATCTTATTTGAAATTTTGTACCTCTCTTTAATCTACATGCATTGATATTTTTTATTGGGGAGGACAGAAATTAAGGGTTATGTTGTGGTAGGTTACGTTATGGCAGTCTTTGGTTCTTGACTTGCTCAAATATCTGAAAGAATACCCGTGTTATCTAGATTATTTTTTTATGAATAGTAGATGTAGGTTTACTTGTTGTAATTTTTTTATAACGAGAGTACATCAGGAATACATAATATACAAGGTGTAATAATTCAACAAAATTTTTTTAAGAAATTTTTCATTCTTTTCATTTTACCATTCCACAAACACCACAAAACCAGCATTTATTCTCGCGTTCATAGTTTCCATAGTTTCCTAATCCAGTTTAAACAAAGCATTAAAGGCATCATCAAAATAAGACAACTTCTCCATGTGATAGAAAACATATGGATGTTTCTGTAAAGAATCTCAAAATCGATTTTTTGAATAAATGAAAGAAATATATCCAGTTTTCTCGGAAGATAACCCAATAAACTCAACAAATTTTATAATAGGAGTACATTAGGAGAACATTATAATATAATATATAAGGTGTAATAACTCAACAAATTTTTTTTAAGAAACTTTTCATTCTTTTCATATTTACATTCCACAAACACCACGAAACCCAACATTTATTTTCGCGTTCAGAGTTTCATTAGGTTCCTGTTCCAGTTCCAGTTTGAACAAAGCTTTAAAGGTATCATCAAAATAAGACAACTTCTCCATGTGATAGGAAACATATAGATATATGTTTCCATAAAGAATCCCATAAACAATTTTGTTGAATAAATAAAAAAAATATGTCCAATTTTCTTAAAAGATGACCCAATAAACTGCGAATCATGGTAGCAATTAAAATAAAATCTTGTTTTTAGTTATTCAGTAGCTCGTCTCCAACTGATCACGTCCTCCACAAACCCCAACAAGCACCCCCTCCTGTTACAAATAACCAAATTCCAGTTTTCGAATTTCTTGCTCCACATGCATGTTTGCATTGTGCATGCTCTCCAATCACGAGAGACAACCCAATATGAGACACCAGACAATCATGTAGTTATCGATTTGTTTATCGATTTCATTCCTCCAAAGGATGAAGTGGATGTAATTTTACTTGTTGTAATTTTTTCAATAATAGGAGTACATCAACAAATATTTTTGTAAGAAATTTTTCTTTCTTTTCATTTTTACATTCCACAAACACTACGAAACCCAGTATTTATTCTCGCTTTCATAGTTTCCTTAGTTTTCTCATCCAGTTTAAACAAAATGTTAAAGGCATCATCAAAATAAGACAACTTCTCCATGTGATAGGAAACACATGGATGTTTCTATAAAGAATCTTAAAATCGATTTTGTTGAATAAATAAAAGAAATATATCCAATTTTTCTCAAAAGATAACCCAATAAACTGTGAATCACGGTAGCAATTAAAATAAAATCTTGCTTTTGGTTATTCAGTAGCTCTTCTCCAACTTAATCATGTACTTCACGAACCCCCAACAGGCACCCCCTCCTGTTACAAACAACCAAATTTCAGTGTTCGAATTTCTTCCCCTACATATATGTTTGCATTGTGCATGCTCTCTAATCACGAGAGACAACCCAATATGAGACACCTGACCATCATGTGGTTATCGATTTGTTTATCTACTTCATTCCTCAAAAGGTTAGAGTAGATATAGGTTTACTTGTTGGAATTTTTTTATAATATGAGTACACTAAGAGTACATAATAATATAATATATAAGGTGTAATAATTCAACAAATATTTTTTGAAGAAACTTTTCATTCTTTTCATATTTACATTCCATAAACAGTATGAAACCCAACATTTATTCTCACGTTCAGAGTTTCATAGGAATTCTCATCCAGTTTGAACAAAGCTTTAAAGACATCATCAAAATAAGACAACTTCTTCATGTGATAGGAACATAAAGAATCCCATAAACAATTTTGTTGAATAAATGAAAGAAATATGTCAAATTTTCTCAAAAGATGACCCAATAAACTTCAAATCACGGTAGCAATTAAAATAAAATCTTGCTTTTGGTTATTCAATAGCTCCTCACCAATTGATCACGTACTCCACAACCCCCAACAAGCACCCCCTGCTGTTACAAACAATCAAATTCCAGTTTTTGAATTTCTTGTTCCACATACATGTTTGCATTGTGCATGCTCTCTAATCACGAGAGACAACCCAATATGAGACATCTGATAATCATGTAGTTATCGATTTGTTTATCTACTTCATTCCTACAAAGGGTGAAGTGGGTGTAGGTTTACTTGTTGTAATTTTTATTCAATAATAGGAGTACATCATCAAATATTTTTTTAAGAAATTTTTCTTTCTTTTCATTTTTACATTCCACAGACACTACGAAACCCAGCATTTATTCTCGCTTTCATAGTTTCCTTAGTTTTCTCATCCAGTTTAAACAAAACGTTAAAGGCATCGTCAAAATAAGACAACTTCTCTATGTGATAGGAAATATATGGATGTTTCCATAAAGAATCTCAAAATTGATTTGGTTGAATAAATGAAAGAAATATATCCAATTTTTCTCGGAAGATAACCCAATAAACTATGAATCACGGTAGCGATTAAAATAAAATCTTGCTTTTGGTTATTCAGTAGCTCTTCTCCAACTTAATCATGTACTTCACGAACCCCCAACAGGCACCCCCTCCTGTTACAAACAACCAAATTTCAGTGTTCGAATTTCTTCCCCTACATATATGTTTGCATTGTGCATGCTCTCTAATCACGAGAGACAACCCAATATGAGACACCTGACCATCATGTGGTTATCGATTTGTTTATCTACTTCATTCCTCAAAAGGTTAGAGTAGATATAGGTTTACTTGTTGTAATTTTTTTATAATATGAGTACATTAGGAGTACATAATAATATAATATATAAGGTGTAATAACTCAACAAATATTTTTTTAAGAAACTTTTTATTCTTTTCAAATTTACATTCCACAAACACCACGAAATCCAACATTTATTTTCGCGTTCAGAGTTTCATTGGGTTTTTCATCCAGTTTGAACAAAGCTTTAAAGGCATCATCAGAATAAGACAACTTCTCCATGTGATAGGAAACATATAGATATATGTTTCCGTAAAGAATCCCATAAACAATTTTGTTGAATAAATGAAAGAAATATGTCCAATTTTCTCGAAAGATGACCCAATAAACTTCAAATCACGGTAGCAATTAAAATAAAATCTTGCTTTTGGTTATTCAATAGCTCTTCTCCGATCACGTACTCCACAAACCCCAACAAGCACCCCTCCTATTACAAACAACCAAATTCAGTTTTTGAATTTCTTGCACCACATACATGTTTGCATTGTGCATGCTCTCTAATCACGAGAGATAACCCAATATGAGACACCTGACAATCATGTAATTATCGATTTGTTTATCTACTTCATTCCTCCAAAGGGTGAAGTGGATGTAGGTTAACTTGTTGTAATTTTTTAAAAAATAGGAGTACATAATATATAAAGTGTAATAACTCAACAAATATTTTTTTAAGAAATTTTTCTTTCTTTTCATTTTTACATTCCACAAACACTACGAAACCCAGCATTTATTCTCGCTTTCATAGTTTCCTTAGTTTCCTCATCCAGTTTAAACAAAGCGTTAAAGACTTTATCAAAATAAGACAACTTTTCCAGGAAATATATGGATGTTTTAAAAAAGAATGTCAAAAGGAAAACGAAAGGGAGGAGAAATGAAATTTCCTAGAAAGGGCATCAGCCACCTTGTTCTCTGTCCCTGCCTTATATTTAATGTCAAAATTGTATCCCAGTAACTTGGATAACCATTTCTGCTGGCCTTCATCTACGACTCCCTGATCTAATAAAAACTTCAAGGACTGTTGATCAGTAAAAACCGTGAATTGCTGTCCCATGAGGTAGTGTTTCCACTTTTGAACAGCTAGGACAATTGCCATCAACTCTCTTTCGTAGACAGATTTCCGCTGGGCTGTTTTTGAGAGTTTTTGGCTCATAAAAGCAATTGGCCAAACTCAAATATAAAGGGAGGCTAGTGCTTGCAAAAACCTCTAAATAGATTCCAAAAATTCTGATGGAATTTCATAGCTCCAAGCTGGGTGGCCATTCGGGCTTCTTTAGAACTTACAAGAGGTGTGTATAAGTGCTATACGATGATTTTTAGTTCTTGGAATATTAGGAGGTTGAAGGGGGTTGGTAAACTAAGTATGATTAAGAATTTTCGGAGAAAGTTTAATGTGCATATGCTAGGCTTGATAGAGACTAAGACAGAGATGGTGACAAATTTTGATATAGCGCAACTGTGGGGAAATGGCGCAGTTAAATGGGAGTTAGTTGGTTCGGTTGGTGCTGCAGGGGGACTGTTATTAATGTGGGACGACATGGTGTTTCGGATGAACAACTGTTATAAAGGGGCTCGCTGGATATGCTTGGAAGGTGTGCTGCTAAAAACTAACTTTCCCTGTGCTTTCTGTCTAGTTTATGGGCCACATGAAATGGCGGAAAAACTCATTATGTGGGAAGAGTTGAGCTTCCTATCTGGGTTATGCCAAGTACCGTTCTGTTATATGGGGGATTTTAACGAGGTCACTCATGTAGAAGAGAGAAATGGTGCTACCTCTTTAACAGTGTCCGCAGAAGAGTTTAAATCGTGGATACAGGATATGGAGTTAGTGGACTTGGCAATAACTGATCGCTTATTCACCTGGTTCAGAGGGCAATCATGTAGCCGCATTGATAGGGGACTGGTTAGTTTAGAGTGGCTAGAAGAGTTTCCTGATACAAGACTGAGAGGGGGACCTAGAGGGTTATCAGACCATTGCCCAATGATCTTGGAGGTTACCCGGATTAGCGGGGGACCAAGACCGTTTCGGAGCTTGGATTCGTGGTTTACCCATGATGGGTTCTTGAGAATGGTAAAGGAGGAGTGGAGGAACTTGGGGGAGGGTTAGTTCATTGATAAACTAAAGGCTCTGACGACTCCGCTGAGCAGATGGCATAGAGCCAATTTTGGGAATATGGACCAAAGAATTACACAGCTGGAGGATGAAATTAAGAAAGTAGATGACATGGTAAGTACTGGCACGGCTGATGGGACTATTGAAGCAAGAAGGAGAGCGTTGGTAAGCTTCTGTAGAAAATGGTATATCAGGAAGGAGTTTCATTGGAAGCAAATGTCCAGATCGTGGCATGTGAAGGAAATGGATAAAAATACCCGCTACTTCCACAATCTAGCCTCAACACGAAGAAGGTCGAATATGATTGATTCCTTAATGGTTAATGGGAGGTTGATAAGGAACCAGGCGAGGATCAAGACGGCTATTCGAGACTTCTATAAGGGGTTGTACCACCAAGAGACATCGCCAGTGATTGGGTTCAGGGACGGGCTTGTAAAGCAGATCAACGAGGAAGAGGCACTGGAGCTAGAGATGCTGCCAACTATTGAAGAAATAAAGGAGGCAGTGTGGGATTGTGAGTCAACAAAGGCGCCAGGTAGTGATGGGTACAACATGAACTTCATAAAAAAATGCTGGGATGACTTAGGAAGGGAGTTCACTGATGCGGTGCTAGGCTTCTTCCTTTCGGCTACACTTCCTAGAGACTCGAATGTTACGTGGGTTACGCTGGTGCCAAAGTTTACTGGAGCCAGAGAAATAAAGGACCTCAGGCCGATTAGTATGGTGGGGTGTGTCTATAAGGTCATATCCAAGGTGTTGGTTAGGAGGATGCGAAAGGTAATGCCAGGGTTGGTAGGAGAGACTCAGAGCGCCTTCGTTAAGGGCAGGAAAATCCATGATGGGGCCCTGATCGCCTGTGAAACAGTGCACTGGCTAAAAATACGAAAAAAGAGCGCCGCAATAATAAAGCTGGACTTCCAAAAGGCTTATGATAGAGTCAAGTGGGGCTTTGTGGATATTGTCTTGCAGAAGATGGGGTTTGGCCAGAGGTGGAGAGGTTGGATAAAGGAGTGTGTCACCACTGCATCTATGTCATTGCTTGTCAATGGATCACCTTCGAAGCCTTTCAAAATGAAACGGGGTCTACGGCAAGGTGACCCGTTGTCCCCATTTCTGTTTGTGTTAGTTGTGGATGTTTTGCATCGAATGATTGGAGAGGCGGTGAGGAATGGCCGTATAACTCCATTACTGCTTGGTAGAGATAATATTGAGTTGTCTCACTTGCAGTTTGCAGATGATACTATTCTTTTCTGTCCGCCTGATGAGGAGACCATCAGGAATTATCATCGGCTACTCAGATGCTTCGAGCTCATGTCGGGATTGGCCATTAATTTTGAAAAGTCCAGCCTTATACCGGTCAACTGTGAGAGGATGTAGGTCCAGAGGATGTGTCGGTTACTGGGTTGTAAAGAGGCTTCATTACCAGTCAGATATCTGGGCATTCCCCTGTGAGCAAATCCGAGACTGGTTAAGACATAGAAACCGGTGATTGATAAGGTAGAAGACAAACTGAGTTTGTGGAAAGCAAAAACTCTTAACAAAGCAGGTAAGCTGGCTTAATTAAGGTGGTTCTTAGTAGCTTGCCGATTTACTACCTCAGTTTATATAAGATGCCAAAGACAGTGGCAGAGAAGCTGATTTCCCTGCAACGACGGTTCCTGTGGAGTACTGAGGATGGGAGATACGGGGTACCGCTCGTGAAGTGGGAAGTGGTTATGGCTCCAAAGAAGGCAGGTGGGTTGGGAGTTGGGGATGCGGTGATTCGAAATACTGCATTGCTGTTTAAGTGGTGGTGGAGGTTCTCGAAAGAAGACTGTCCCTTATGAAAGAAAGTGGTGTGCTCTTGTAATAATATGCATCCTACAAGAATGGTGGGAGGACAGTCTACTCCCACGCGAGGGGGTCCTTGGAAGGATATATGCCAGCTATAAGTTAGTAAGCCGGGGCTGAGAGATCAGATGATCAGTGGGTTGTCGATGGAGTTAGGGAATGGCAGAACAATCCGATTCTGGGAGGATAGATGGCTACCGGCTGGAGTATTGAAAGATATGTTTCCTAGGCTTTTCTTGGTCTCAACTCTTCATGAATCTGTGATAGCAGACTGTGGCTTTTGGGATGGGCTAGTGTGGATTTGGAGTTTCCAGTGGAGGAGAGAGTTGTTCCAGTGGGAGTTGGACTTAGTACACCAGCTTCATGAGATCTTACAGTCATTCAAGCTTACAAATGGGAGGGAAGATAGTGTGGTATGGAAATTTGATAAAACAGGTGACTACTCAATAAAATCCTTTGTGCGAGTGATGCAAGAGGAAGTCCTACCGGAGGAGGTTACCAGCTATAGCTTCACTAGTGCTGTTTGGAAAGGATTTGTCCCCCCGAGGGTTGAATTCCTTTCTTGGTTTGCGTTAGTCGGAAGGGTCAACACAAAGGATCGACTGTGCAGATTACGGGTTATTGACCAGCAGGACAATAGGTGTCTTCTCTGTGGTAAGCCTGTGGAAATCGCGTATCATCTGTTTCTTAGTTGTGAGATTACATGGCAGGTGTGGTGTGCTTGGCTAATGGCCTTTTAACAAAGGTGGAGCTTTCTGGGTACTTTGAAGGAACATTTTGAGAGTTGGACGAGCTTTACAGGAAGGAAGGTAGATAGGAAGAGATGGTTCACTGGATTCTTTGCTGTTATCTGGACAATTTGGCTAGAAAGGAATGACAGGCTCTTTCGAAATAAGAGTTCAAGAGTAGGGGACATTATTAACAGATCGTTTACGTTCTACGAAGAATGGAGTGGTGCTGAGCCCTTTGGGTGTTGATGGCCGGATCACAGTGTCTAGGAGTTGTATGTTATCTTGTTTTATTCTTACTATAGCTTTACTATCTGCTCCATTCTGCTGTGTTGAGCTCCATTTGATTAAAAAAAAACCGATTTTGTTGAATAAATGATGAAATATGTCCAACTTTCTCAGAAGATGACCCAATAAACAGAGAATCATGGTAGCAACTAAATTAAAATCTTGCTTTTGGTTATTTAGTAGCTCTTCTCCAGCTGAATTACGTACTCCACAAACCCCCAACAAGCACTCCCTCATGTTACAAACAACCAAATTTTAGTCTTCGAATTTTTTTATAATATGAGTACATTAGGAGTACATAATAATATAATATATAAGGTATAATAACTCAACAAATATTTTTTTAAGAAACTTTTCATTCTTTTCATATTTACATTCCACAAACACCACGAAATCCAACATTTATTTTCGCGTTCAGAGTTTCATTGGGTTTCTCATATAGTTTGAACAAAGTTTTAAAGACATCATCAAAATAAGACAACTTCTCCATGTGATAGGAAACATATAGATATATGTTTCCGTAAAGAATCCCATAAACAATTTTGTTGAATAAATGAAAGAAATATGTCCAATTTTCTCGAAAGATGACCCAATAAACTTCAAATCACGGTAGCAATTAAAATAAAATCTTGCTTTTGGTTATTCAATAGCTTTTCTCCGATCACGTACTCCACAAACCCCAACAAGCACCCTTCCTATTACAAACAACCAAATTCAGTTTTTGAATTTCTTGCACCACATACATGTTTGCATTGTGCATGCTCTCTAATCACGAGAGATAACCCAATATGACACACTTGACAATCATGTAATTATCGATTTGTTTATCTACTTCATTCCTCCAAAGGGTGAAGTGGATGCAGGTTAACTTGTTGTAATTTTTTAAAAAATAGGAGTACATAAAATATAAAGTGTAATAACTCAACAAATATTTTTTTAAGAAATTTTTCTTTCTTTTCATTTTTACATTCTACAAACACTACGAAACCCAGCATTTATTCTCGCTTTCATAGTTTTCTTAGTTTCCTCATCCAGTTTAAACATAGCGTTAAAGGCATCATCAAAATAAGACAACTTTTCCAGGAAATATATGGATGTTTTAAAAAAGAATGTCAAAACTGATCTTGTTGAATAAATGATGAAATATGTCCAACTTTCTCAGAAGATGACCCAATAAACTGAGAATCATGGTAGCAACTAAATTAAAATCTTGCTTTTGGTTATTTAGTAGCTCTTCTCTAGCTGAATTACGCACTCCACAAACTCCCAACAAGCACCCCCTCATGTTACAAACAACCAAATTTTAGTCTTCGAATTTCTTGTCCCACATACATGATTGCATTGTTCATGTTCTCTAATCACGAGAGACAATCTAATAGGAGACACCTGACCATCATGTGGTTATCAATTTGTTTCTCATCCAGTTTGAATAAAGCTTTAAAGACATCATAAAAATAAGATAACTTCTTCATGTGATAGGAACATAAAGAATCCCATAAACAATTTTGTAGAATAAATGAAAGAAATATGTCCAATTTTCTCAAAAGATGACCCAATAAACTTCAAATCACGGTAGCAATCAAAATAAAATCTTGCTTTTGGTTATTCAATAGCTCTTCACCAACTGATCACGTACTCCACAACCCCCAACAAGCACCCCCTCCTGTTACAAACAACCAAATTTCAGTTTTTGAATTTCTTGTTCCACATACATGTTTGCATTGTGCATGCTCTCTAATCACGAGAGACAACCCAATATGAGACACCTGATAATCATATAGTTATCGATTTGTTTATCTAATTCATTCCTACAAAGGGTGAAGTGGGTGTAGGTTTACTTGTTGTAATTTTTATTCAATAATAGGAGTACATCATCAAATATTTTTTTAAAAAATTTTTCTTTCTTTTATTTTTTACATTCTACAGACACTACGAAATCCAGCATTTATTCTCGCTTTCATAGTTTCTTTAGTTTTCTCATCCAGTTTAAACAAAACGTTAAAGGCATCGTCAAAATAAGACAACTTCTCTATGTGATAGGAAACATATGGATGTTTCCATAAAGAATCTCAAAATTGATTTTGTTGAATAAATGAAAGAAATATATCCAATTTTTCTCGGAAGATAACCCAATAAACTATGAATCACGGTAGCGATTAAAATAAAATATTGTTTTTGGTTATTCAGAAGCTCTTCTCCAACTTAATCACGTACTCCACGAACCCCCAACAAGCACCCCCTCCTGTTACAAACAACCAAATTTCAGTGTTCGAATTTCTTCCCCTACATATATGTTTGCATTGTGCATGCTCTCCAATCACGGGAGACAACCCAATATGAGACACCTGATAATCATGTAGTTATCGATTTGTTTATCTACTTCATTGCTCCAAAGGGTGAAGTGGGTGTAGGTTTACTTGTCGTAATTTTTATTCAATAATAGGAGTACATCATCAAATATTTTTTTAAAAAATTTTTCTTTCTTTTCATTTTTACATTCCACAGACACTACGAAACCCATCATTTATTCTCGCTTTCATAGTTTCCTTAGTTTTCTCATCCAGTTTAAACAAAACGTTAAAGGCATCGTCAAAATAAGACAACTTCTCTATGTGATAGGAAACATATGGATGTTTCCATAAAGAATCTCAAAATTGATTTTGTTGAATAAATGAAAGAAATATATCCAATTTTTCTCGGAAGATAACCCAATAAACTATGAATCACGGTAACGATTAAAATAAAATCTTGCTTTTGGTTATTCAGAAGCTCTTTTCCAACTTAATCACGTACTCCACGAACCCCCCAACAAGCACCCCCTCCTGTTACAAACAACCAAATTTCAGTGTTCGAATTTCTTCCCCTACATATATGTTTGCATTGTGCATGCTCTCCAATCACGAGAGACAACTTAATATGAGACACCTGATAATCATGTAGTTATCGATTTGTTTATCTACTTCATTCCTCCGAAGGGTGAAGTGGGTGTAGGTTTACTTGTTGTAATTTTTATTCAATAATAGGAGTACATCATCAAATATTTTTTTAAGAAATTTTTGTTTCTTTTCATTTTTACATTCCACAGACACTACGAAACCCAGCATTTATTCTCGCTTTCATAGTTTCCTTAGTTTTCTCATCCAGTTTAAACAAAACGTTAAAGGCATCGTCAAAATAAGACAATTTCTCTATGTGATAGGAAACATATGGATGTTTCCATAAAGAATCTCAAAATTGATTTTGTTGAATAAATGAAAGAAATATATCCAATTTTTCTCGGAAGATAACCCAATAAACTATGAATCACGGTAGCGATTAAAATAAAATTTTGCTTTTGGTTATTCAGTAACTCTTCTCCAACTTAATCATGTACTCCACGAACCCCCCAACAAGCACCCCCTCCTGTTACAAACAACCAAATTTCAGTGTTCGAATTTCTTCCCCTACATATATGTTTGCATTGTGCATGCTCTCTAATCACGAGAGACAACCCAATATGAGACACCTGACCATCATGTGGTTATCGATTTGTTTATCTACTTCATTCCTCAAAAGGTTAGAGTAGATATAAGTTTCCTTGTTGTAATTTGTTTATAATATGAGTACATTAGGAGTACATAATAATATAATATATAAGGTGTAATAACTCAACAAATATTTTTTTAAGAAACTTTTCATTCTTTTCATATTTACATTCCACAAACACCACGAAATCCAACATTTATTTTCGCGTTCAGAGTTTCATTGGGTTTCTCATCCAGTTTGAACAAAGCTTTAAAGGTATCATCAAAATAAGACAACTTCTGCATGTGATAGGAAACATATAGATATATGTTTCCGTAAAGAATCCCATAAACAATTTTGTTGAATAAATGAAAGAAATATGTCCAATTTTCTCGAAAGATGACCCAATAAACTTCAAATCACGGTAGCAATTAAAATAAAATCTTGCTTTTGGTTATTCAATAGCTCTTCTCCGATCACGTACTCCACAAACCCCAACAAGCACCCCTCCTATTACAAACAACCAAATTCAGTTTTTGAATTTCTTGCACCACATACATGTTTGCATTGTGCATGCTCTCTAATCACGAGAGATAACCCAATATGAGACACCTGACAATCATGTAATTATCTATTTGTTTATCTACTTCATTCCTCCAAAGGGTGAAGTGGATGTAGGTTAACTTATTGTAATTTTTTAAAAAATAGGAGTACATAATATATAAAGTGAAATAACTCAACAAATATTTTTTAAAAAATTTTTCTTTCTTTTCATTTTTACATTCCACAAACACTACGAAACCCAGCATTTATTCTCGCTTTCATAGTTTCCTTAGTTTCCTCGTCCAGTTTAAACAAAGCGTTAAAGGCATCATCAAAATAAGACAACTTTTCCAGGAAATATATGGATGTTTTAAAAAAGAATGTCGAAACCGATTTTGTTGAATAAATGATGAAATATGTCCAACTTTCTTAGAAGATGACCCAATAAACTGAGAATCATGGTAGCAACTAAATTAAAATCTTGCTTTTGGTTATTTAGTAGCTCTTCTCCAGTTGAATTACGTACTCCACAAACCCCCAACAAGCACCCCCTCATGTTACAAACAACCAAATTTTAGTCTTCGAATTTCTTGTTCCACATACATGATTGCATTGTGCATGTTCTCTAACCACGAGAGACAATCTAATAGGAGACACCTGACCATCATGTGGTTATCAATTTGTTTATCTACTTCATTCCTCAAAAGGGTAAAGTAGATGTAGGTTTGCTTGTGGTAATTTTTGTATAATGGGAGTACAAGGAGTACATAATATATATGGTGTAATAAGTCAACGAATATTTTTTTAAAAAATTTTTTTATTCTTTTCATTTTTAAATTTCACAAACACTACGAAACCCAATATTTATTCTGGCATTCATAGTTTCCTTAGTTTTCTCATCCAATTTAAACGAATCGTTAAAGATATTATTATCAAAATAAGACAACTTCTCCATGTGATAGGAAATATATAGATGTTTCCATAAAGAATACCATAACCGATTTTATTAAATAAATGAAAGAAATATGTTTAACTTTTTCGGAAGATGACCCAAAAAACTGCAAATCACGGTAGCAATTAAAATAAAATCTTACTTTTGCTCTTCTCGAACTGAATCACGTACTCCATAAACCCCCAACAAGCACCCTTTCCTGTTACAAACAACCAAATTCCAGTCTTCGAATCTCTTCTCCCCAAACATGTTTGCAATGTGCATCTTCTCTAATCAAGAGATAAACCATTATGAGACACCTAACCATCATGTGGTTATCGATTTGTTTATCTACTACATTCCTCAAACAAGGTGAGGTAGATGTAGGTTTGCTTGTTGTAATTTTTTTATAATGGAAGTACATAAGGAGTACATAAACTGAGAATCATGGTAGCAATTAAATTAAAATCTTGCTTTTGGTTATTTATTAGCTCTTTTCCAGCTGAATTACGTACTCCACAAACCCCCCAACAAGCACCCCTCATGTTACAAACAACCAAAATTTTAGTCTTCGAATTTCTTGTCCCACATACATGATTGCATTGTGCATGTTCTCTAATCATGAGAGACAATCTAATAGGAGACACCTGACCATCATGTGGTTATCAAATTGTTTCTCATCCAATTTGAACAAAGCTTTAAAGACATCATCAAAATAAGACAACTTCTTCATGTGATAGGAACATAAAGAATCCCATAAACAATTTTGTTGAATAAATGAAAGAAATATGTCCAATTTTCTCAAAAGATAACCCAATAAACTTAAAATCACGGTAGCAATTAAAATAAAATCTTGCTTTTGGTTATTCAATAGCTCTTCACCAACTGATCACGTACTCCACAACCCCCAACAAGCACCCCATCCTGTTACAAACAACCAAATTCCAGTTTTTGAATTTCTTGTTCCACATACATGTTTGCATTGTGCATGCTCTCTAATCACGAGAGACAACCCAAACACCACGAAACACAACATTTATTCTCGCATTCATACTCTTAGTTTCTTCATCCAGTTTAAACAAAGCGTTAAAGGCATCATCAAAATAAGAAAACTTCTTTCTTCATGTTTTAGGAAACATATGTATGTTTCCATAAAGAATGTCATAACCGATTTTCTTGAATAAATGAAAGATATATGTCCAACTTTCTTGAAAGATGACCCAATAAACTATGAATCACAGTAGTAATTAAAATAAAATCTCGCTTTTGGTTATTCAGTAGCTCTTCTCCAACCGAATCATGTATTCCACAAACCCTCAACAAGCACTAAACAACCAAATTTCAGTGTTTAAATTTCTTTCCCCACAAACATATTTGCATTGTGCATACTCTCTAATCACGAGAGACAACCCAATATGAGACACCTGACCATCATGTTATTATCGATTTGTTTATCTACTTCATTCCTCAAAAGGGTGAAGTAGATGTAAATTTGCTTGTTGTACTTTTTTTTATAAATGGAGTACATAAGGAGTACATAATATATAAGGTGTAATAACTAATCAAATATTTTTTTAAAGAAAATTTCATTATTTTCATTTTTACATTCCACAAACACCACAGAACTTGGCATTTATTCTCGTATTCATAGTTTCCTTAATTTCCTCATCTAGTTTAAATAAAGCGTTAAAGGAAAAATCATAATAAGACAAGTTCTCCATGTGATAGGAAACATATTAATGTTACCATAAAGAATGCCAAAATCGATTTTGTTGAATTAATGAAAGAAATATGTTCTACTTTCTCGGAAAATGACCCAATAAATTACAAATCACGGTAGCAACTAAAATAAAATCTTACTTTTGGTTATTCTGTAGCTCTTCTCCAACTGAATTTCATACTCCACAAACCCTCAACAAGCACTCCCTCCTGTTACAAACAACCAAATTCCAATCTTTGAATTTCTTGCCCCACATACATGTTTGCATTATGCATGTTCTCTAATTTTGAGAGACAACCCAATATGAGACACCTTATTAATTTGTTTATCTACTTCATTCTTGAAAAGGGATGAAGTAGATGTTAGTTTGTTTGTGGTAATTTTTTTATAATGGAAGTACATAAAGAGTACATAATATATAAGGTATAATAACTCAACGAATATTTTTTTAAAAATATTTTTCATTCTTTTCATTTTTATATTCTACAAATACTACGAAACCGACAGGCATTCATAGTTTCCTTATCCAATTTAAATAAAGCGTCAAAGGCATTATTATCAAAATAAGACAACTTCTCCATGTGATAGAAAATATATGGATGTTTCCATAAAGAATGCCATAACCAATTTTTTGAGTAAATAAAAGAAATATGTCTAACTTTTTCGAAAGATGACCCAAAAAACTGTAAATCACGGTAGCAATTAAAATAAAACATTGCTTTTGGTTATAAAGTAACTCTTCTCCAACTGAATCATGTACTCCACAAATCTCCCAACAAACACCCTCTCCTGTTACAAACAATCAAATTCCAGTCTTCGAATTTCTTCTCTCAACATGTTTGTATTGTGCATGTTCTCTAATCAAGAGACAAACCAATATGAGACACATGGCGATCATGTGGTTATCGATTTGTTTGTCTATTTCATTCTTAAAAAAGGTGAAGTAGATGTAGGTTTGCTTATTGTAATTTTTTTTTTATAATGGAAGTAAATAAGGAGTACATAAGATGTAATAACTCAACAAATATTTTTTTAAGAAAATTTTTAATCTTTTCATTTTTACGTCACACAAACATCACGAAACCCAACATTTATTCTCGCATTCATACTTTTCTTAGTTTCTTCATCCAATTTAAACAAAGCGTTAAAGGCATCATCAAAATAAGACAACTTCTCCGTGTGATAGGAAATATATGGATGTTTCCATAAAGAATGTCATAACTGATTTTGTTGAATAAATGAAAGAAATATGTCTAACTTTATTGGAAGATGACTCAATAAACTATGAATCACGATAACAATTAAAATAAAATCTTACTTTTGATTATTCGGTAACTCTTCTCCAACTGAATCATGTACTCCACAAACCCCCCAACAAGTACATCCTCCTGTTACGAACAACCAAATTTCAGTCTTCGAATTTTTCCCCGTATACATGTTTGCATTGTTCATGCTCTCTAATCACGAGAGACAACCCAATATGAGACACCTGACCATCATGTGGTTATCGATTTGTTTGTCTATTTCATTCCTCAAAAAGGTGAAGTAGATGTAGGTTTGCTTGTTGTAATTTTTTTTTATAATGGGAATACATAAGGAGTATATAATATATAAGGTGTAATAACTCAACAAATATTTTTTTAAGAAAATTTTTATTCTTTTCATTTTTACATTCTACAAACACCACGAAACCCAACATTTATTCTCGCGTTCATACTTCTCTTAGTTTTCTCATCCAGTTTAAAATAAAGACATAATCAAAATAAGACAATTTCTCCATGTGATAGGAAACATATGGATGTTTTCATAAAGAATGCCATAACCGATTTTGTTGAATAAATGAAAGAAATATGTCCAACTTTCTTGGAAGATGACCCAATAAACTATGAAATACGGTAGCAATTAAAATGAAATCTTACTTTTGGTTATTCAGTAGCTCTTCTCCAACTAAATTACGTATTCCACAAACCCCCCAACAAGCACATCATCCTGTCATAAACAACCAAATTTCAGTTTTCGAATTTCTTTCCTCACATACATGTTTGCATTGTGCTTGTGCTTGTTCTCTAATCACGAGAGACAACCCAATATGAGACACCTGACCATCATGTGGTTATCGATTTGTTTATTTACTTTATTCCTCAAAAGGGTGAGGTAGATGTACGTTTGCTTGTTGTAATTTTTTTTATAATGGGAGTACATAAGGAGTATATAATATATCACGTGTAATAACTCAACAAATTTTTTTAAGAAAATTTTCATTATTTTCATTTTTATATTCCACAAACACCACGAAACCCGCATTTATTCTCGCGTACATAGTTTCCTTAGTTTTCTCATCCAGTTTAAACAAAGCGTTAAAGGCATTATCAAAATAAAACAACTTTTCCATGTGATAGAAAATATATGGATGTTACCATAAAAAATGTTATAACCAATTTTGTTCAATAAATGAAAGAAATATGTCAGGAAGATGACCCAATAAACTGCGAATCACGATGGCAATTAAAATAAAATCTTACTTTTAGTTATTTAGTAGCTCTTCTCTAACTAAATCATGTACTCCACAAACCCCCAACAAGCACCTCTTCCTATTACAAACAACTAAATTCTAGTCTTCGAATTTCTTTTCCCACATACATGTTTGCATTGTGAATGCTCTCTAATCACGAGAGATAATCCAATATGAGACACCTATATAGTTATCGATTTGTTTATCTATTTCATTCCTTAAAAGTCTGAAATCATTATAAACAAACACATCCCAACTATCTCTCCCGGTGTCATTCACGCTTCATTATGTTTTGGCTTGTAAAATCATGACTTTGTCGATATGATTCCAACCTATTTTAAGGAATGACTAGAATTCACTCTATGAAAAAAATCTCATGCCCTAAACTATTCAAGCTAACGTTGATACTTTGATGAACCAGAAGGGATTGAAAGAGGGAGAAAGATAAGTTCTTCTCATTTTGAAAAGAACGTAAAATCCTTTAAAAAAATATTAGTTAAGTTATTACACATTATATACTATGTATTCCTGATGTACGCTCACTATAAAAAAAGAAAAATGCTAGTTGTCCTTTAATTTTTATCCTTTTAATTTAAATAATATTATTTAATTAAATTTTAATTAAAACACATTTTTAATTTGTAGCTAAACATGTTAGTGATTAAAATTAATTTAAATTTTTGCCCGTTTTATTTTTTTCTACCATATGTAATTTATGCACACGGCGAAGAAAAAAGAATATAATAATTCAGTATGTATAGTAGTGACTAGCGTGGTCTTATTTGATCTCAATAATAAAGTTGTTGTAAATAAAAAAATATATATTTCAATTTGTTTGAGTGAATCTCTCCAAAAAAAAAATCAAAGTATCAAATAAGAAGAGTATTTATTCAATTTCAATTTTTTAAATTTTTTTATTGTTTGGTATTTTAACTAATTTTAAAAATTAATTAATTATGTAAGTTTATAACACATTTAAAATAATACAATTACACACAAAGTGCTTCTTGAACACATTTAAAGTTATTCAAGTAAAATTTAAAATTCAAAAATACACTTTCAAAATTATAAGAATGAACACTAATTATTTTATTAACACATCCAAAACTCATGTTAAAATAATTTGTTTACCCATCCAAATTTATAAAATTGCATAATAAATAATTAATTGACACATCCGTAAGTCAACTGTAAATAATTGTGCTCATCATAAGAAGATGTAGATGGTATGTTCATAAAAATTGATTTTTTTTCAATTATAACACATCTAAAATTGTTAAGTTATATACAAAATATTTTTGAAACACATTCAAAAAATCTAAAATGATTGATTTTTTTTTCAATTATAACACATCTAGAATTATTAAGTTATATACAAAATATTTTTTAAAATATATCCAAAATCATAAATCAAAAATTTTATTTTTGGATGTGTATTTGAATTATAATCAGTTAGTAAATAAAAATCTTAAAATCGAAATGGAAATTTTAAAATTTAAAATTTAAATTTCAGTTTTATTTAGTTTGTATTTTGGATGTGTATTTAATTAAAAAGACACCAAATATTTGGATATGTTTGTTTTAATTTTTTTAAATTATTATAATAAAAGGCTGAATAAAGGACCACTTTTAAAGGATACCTAGTTGAACCGTAAAAAAAATTACCACAAGTAAACCTACATCTACTATTAATAAAAAATAATCTAGGTAACACCCTTCTGCAAGCTAGAATTGTATAAATCTAACAATCCTACCTTGGAAACATTAGTAAAAAAGGGACTTGGTAGTAGAGCTTTGGTAAGAACATCAGCAACCAACTGGCATAAGATGAATGAGACCGGATAAATATTTTTCACGAACAAGGTGGCAATGCAATCTACTTCAATGTTTTTTGTTTTTTTATGAAAGATGGAATTGTTGGCAATATGAATAGCTGACTGGTTGTCACAAAATAGGGCGATAGATTTTTGAAGCGGCAAACTAATGAAATCCATTAAGAAAGACAACCAGCTAGCTTCACAAGTGGCAGCTACAAGAGATCTGTATTTAGCTTCTATAGAAGACTTGGCAATAGTGGTTTGTTTCTTACTCTTCCAATTGACAAGAGATCTTCCAAGTATGAAATAATAACCAAAAACAGAGCGACGAGTATCGGCACAGGTAGCCCAGTAAGCGTCGCAAATCTGTGAGATGCATATCAGAAGTAGAAGAGAAGAATAGACTAGTTGCACGTCTACCTTTTAAGTATCGAAGCACGTGGAATGTAGCTTGCAGGTGAGAGGTGGTTGCACAGTCTAAAAACTGACTCAAACATCCCACAGCATAGGAGATATCGGTTCCAGTGTTTGTGAGGTAAAGGAGTCGACCAATGAGTTGTCTGTAAGTAGTGTTGTCTGATAAAATGGTACCTGGCTCTTTCGAGAGTTTCTGACTATAATCAAATGGAGTGGAGAGAGGCTTGTGATCCAGATAACCAATATCTTTGAGAAAGTCCATGGCGTTCTTCCGTTGATAAATGTGAATTTCCGAGTTGGAGCGTGCTACTTCCATTCCCAAGAAGTACTTGAGATCACCAAGATCTTTTATTTTAAACTTGCCATCCAAACTCATCGCCCAAACATTCAAGGAGGTCGCCGAACCCTTCTCCTCATCGTGGGTGCCGGCGTCGCCTGTGGAAAGGTCTGCTCGGCCCTCTTCTCATCGTTCGTCTTCTCTTCGCCGTCACACGAAGGTCGGCGTCGAGCTCATGGCATCGCGAAGGATGCTGGTCCGTCGGTCCTCGTATCTTCGAGCTCTCTATCTCTCTGTCTGAGCTCACTTCTCTGTTCGAGATCTCTATCGCTCTCTTTGTCCGAGCTCTCTCTGTCCGAGATCACTTCCCTTTTTCGTCACCGTCACTTCCTTCCTCCCTCGCCGTCGGATTAATTTTTCATTGGCAGTTATGGAAGCTAATTATTGCTTGCAGGAAATGTCGCTTTCCATAGATAGGAGACGTCTGATTCATAGGGAACATTGGATATACGAGTTAAAATTACAACAAGTAAACCTACATATACTATTGATAAAAAAATAATCTAGGTAACAACGCGTATCTTACCTATGTAGTTATTCTCCAAATGGGCAAGATGAAATTTTTTAATGGTTTGTTTATTTTATCGGTGTTTGAATGCATGTTTTATATCGTAATATGCTTCTGGTATTTTCTTTAATTTGTTATGTCTTTTTGAAGGGGTCATGGGCGTTTCTAACACAAACTATAATTCGAAGCTCTTTATCAATGAGGAGTTTCCAGCTGCCAAGGATTTCTTTGCAAAGTATAGTGTATAAATTAACAGTTTGGCCGACAGAATACTTATACAAGGCTTTTGTGATTATTTAACTATTAGAAAATTTCAAAAATTCTGATTTAAAAAATACAAGGGTGAACAAATTGGATTCTATTGACAGACAAAGCATAATGCCGCTGGTCTGTGATCAACCTGTTTCTGTTGAGGAAGATTTTTTTGCGTTTGTCAGTCTACAAGCTAATTGCCGAGATAAAGGAGCATAATCAAGTAAAATTCTTTCTTTATTAGTCTCCCTTTTTTTCAATTATTACATCTAAGGTTTGTTGAATCATAACCTCAATAGTCGGGTTATATCCTTGCATCTATCAATTTTAGGATGCTGTATTTGTTACTACCGGGATGATTAAAGAAGTTGAGACCGAATTTGATTGGTGGTACAAAAGATGTAAAAAGTGTTGTCGTGGCTTAAGGGAACTTGAGAAAGATAGTTTTGTCCCAAGTGCGTTGACGACTACGAGTTCTATGCGCCAAGGTATAAACTAATCATTTATATTATTTCTTGAGAAATTTTATTGTTGACTTCCATCATTCGTGATTTAGTTAGCCTAATCCATTAAAGATAAATGATTTTAAGTATGGCTAACCATCTCTTTCCTAACATAACATAAATCAAGAGTTAAACCTAATTAACCAAATGAAAGGGTTTCATTGTCATTTAGAGGTGGATATGTATAGCAAAGTGACATTGTACTTTTTGTGGGTCATGCTATTTGGGGTTGTGATGTGCTATTAAACTAATCTCCCGTGTGGGATCGAGACTCTTGAATAAGCCATTAAAAAAAATAATTGCGTCCAATTCAATAATAACATACTATAGGCAGCCTAATTATTAGTATAATTTATGTAGTATATTGTTCTTGAATTGTAAATTCTTTGGTGAATAATAGATATAAGATCCACGTAAGGGTGATTGACCATACAGACACTGACTCTTTTATTTTGTTTGATGGAGAAGCTGCAAAATTTTTTGGAGTTTCTGCCATTGACCTAAGGCAATCTTGTGTGACTAAGGTTTGATCTCATAATCACTTTTTTTTTTATTTGTTCTGAACTCTACCTTAATATTTATTATTTATAAGAGCATGAATGAACTTTTTTCTGCTAAATGTGAAGGGTGTTGAGAAAAATTCTTATCCCGAAGAGATTAATAAGCTTAGAGATATTAAGTTCATCTTCAAAATGCAACTCAAGATGAGAAATTTGAACTCTTATGAGCCATATGTGATTCATGTGCTGAGGATGACTAATGAGAATTCTTTGGTTTCTACTTTCCTGGATAAATACAATTCTGACCCTATAACCCCCTCATGCTAATAACTTTTTCTTTGGTTTTAGTATCACAAAAATAGATCAACCAGATTTTGATGATGTCTTTTTATTGAATCAATTGTTTTGTAGGGTCTTTTGTTGCATAAAAATTCTGAGCTACTGCGTTTGTCTACTGGTCCATACGACCCTTCTAAGGTTCGTGTCAAATAATTTACAATTTAAATAATTACAATGATACTTAGTCTATATAGTAACTAAAATATTATTATTCTTATTATTATTGGTACATGATGGCGTATCCCAGGCGTGTGAGAGTGAGTCTGAAATGAAAACTCCATCATCTGCAATTGATGAGAAACATAATTTTAAGATTCTCGAAGCTAAGAAACATATGGAAGAGGCTGGAGACAAGTCAGCTTCATCCAAATCTAAGAAAGGGAAGTGAATTGTGATGGAAGACTAAATCATCATGACTCTAGTAAAAGTTACTGTTAATATATTTTTACATATTTAAAAATTAATTTTTTTATTTTTTTAAGTGGAAAATGATACTTCATAAACTAATTAATACATAATCATTATTGTAAGTTAATGAATATTTAAAATTTAACTTCAAGATTTGTATTAAAGTTTTAAAATTTGTATTTGTAGCTCATTATTACAGGAGAAGTACATTATGGATAAGTGACTTAATAATGGTAATATATCCCACTCCAATCATACAATCCAAGATTGCAAGGTTAAGACGAAGGATAATTTTGGCAAGAAAACAAAAAAGATTTGATGATAACGAATTTACTTTTTTTTGTGCTTCTAGTGAGTGTTCTTTGTGAAACTTTTTTTATTTCTCTTTTTTTTACGAGAAATACAATTTAAACTATTATCATTGCCGAGAATATTTACAAAGTAATTTGTACTATACATAATTTTTTAAATATTTTAATTTAATGATTGAACAACTGTAAATAACTATTCATCTTTATAAAAGTCTTTCTTTTAAATTCATATTTAATAAACTATAAATTATATTAAAACTATACAATCTTCAAATCTTCAG
>NC_029794.2:108079945-108081634 GCF_000816755.2 Arachis ipaensis | reverse complement strand
GACTTGGTATATTTTAAATAATATGATATATATAATCATTGATTTAGTTTATTAATTTTAAAAATAATTAAATTAAACTAAACCAATACATTTTTTTCGTTAACCGCGAAAGTACACTACTAAAATTATATAAAACCAAATACAAGATTACTTAATCGAATAATTATTTGTGTTTTATTTATTTTTCTTGACTTAACAATGTGGAAGAATAGCAATAATACAAATTTTGACATACATAAAAATGTGCAACATATTGCTACAAGTCAAAGAATAGTGTGCAAGAAACTAGTACCTCATCTAATATTCTCAGTTTACAATCAAGTGAAGATAAATGTGACATTTTTCTCATTGTAATTGACTCATTTTTATCTAAATTTTGAAATATCAATTTAATGATAATTTTTTTTATATATTTCTCATTACACATTAATAGGGAAACAACTCTCTATGTATAGTGTACACTGTGCGTTGCATGAAATTGGATAGAAAAATATTCCTCCTACTTATGTAAGACCTTCTACATAAGAGATAACATATAAATTTTTAACCCTATCAACGGGTTCCTCATTGACAAGAACTCCACTGTCCGTGTTAACAAATAGTACGTATAATTAATGATTACTAAATCATTTATGCACCAATATTTTAAAAAAAATATGCTTCATCGTGAATCATTTATATAACATAGATTTATTACAATTCTAGCATACTCCAGTGTACAAGGATCCACCAATAATCTAACGCAAAGTCATTTTGCAAAATCAGCTTCCGTCACACTGCGACTCCCAAAGATCGTGCCTAATAGAAAGGTAATTTAGAAAAGATGGTAATCATTATTATATTCTTTTCTTTCCTATAGTGTCTAACGTTTAATTGAATAAAATTTAACTTTTTGTAAAGAAATTCTACAATAAATTGGAAGCAAAAAAGACAATCTTTCTCTGTTGTTGCTTCGGTGGTTATTAATTTGGCACAACTTTATGAAGATATAAACTTATCGACTGTTAAGGTGGACCCACCAAGCAGTGACACAAAAAGTGGCCAAAATATTGACCCTTTTGTTGATTATGAAGATAATTTTTCATTATATCAAGAATTTAAGTTGGTAGTTTGCAAGAGATATGAATTATTAGTAGTATATCAACATATATGTTTTCACTTTTTATAATTTTTATTGATTATAGTTTTTAATGCTTATGATGATTCAATGTTGGATGTGGATTTAGAAGATTATTTTATATCATCCTCAGAAACTTTAGACGGTATGTAAACATTTTATCTGTATGTTTATTTGTATCTTTGTGTATGTACATCATGAAATAAATTGCATGGGTATGACAACTGAGTATCTAAAGAGAGTTTATTCGGCAGATGTGTAGGATATAGGATATCCTATTTATCAATGTCAACACTGTAAAGTATGGATGTGGTTTGAAGAAAGGCTTGCTGAATCCAAATAGTTACTGCAACCAAAATTTTCATTATGTTGTATGGAAGGAAAGATCGAGTTTCTTTTATTTCTTATGTCTCCTGATGAGATCATTCGGCTTCATATTGAAGGAGATCAAAGAATTATTCATTTTCTGAAAAATATAAGGGTATTTAATTCAATATTTTGTGTTACATCAATGGCCGAAAAAATTGACCGTGGGGTGAACAACGGGACTGCTCCTCCAATTTTTAAGCTTT
>NC_029794.2:108074955-108079602 GCF_000816755.2 Arachis ipaensis | reverse complement strand
CGTTTATCCGATGGCTACGATACCATCAAAACTGTACCATCAAAACTGGGGTCTGGTCTGGATAGTTTGTGACCAACATTTTTCCAGCTATATATCTATGACACAGAAAATGAGATTGATAATCGGATAGGCACACTTCGGTAATTTTCTTGCAACCAGTCAAACATTTTATTTTTTTTATCTATGAGAGAGAATAACATAAATTTTATCATTATTTTTTTTGCAGTTCCAATGAAGCTATAAATGAGCTAGATAGGGAAATTGTGGCAATATTAAGAAACATGCTAGATAAATATAATAGTTTGGCAAAGAGTTTTTGCTATGCAAGAGATAGGTACCAACAGAAAAATTGTACAGAAATAAAGCTTAAGTTAATTAGTAAAAGGACTACAGATGACATTACATACAACTTGCCATCTGCATCTGGAGTGACTGCATTAATTGTCAGCGATGTCGAATAACTAAGCAAAGATAGAGATATTATTATAGAAAGTCATACTAGAAAGCTCCAATGGATTGATGGTTTTCACCCATCTTATTTTACCTTGCAATATCCATTATTGTTTCCGTATGGGAAGGATGGGTTTTATTTGGGTATTGCAACATCAGATTCTATCTCTGCAAGGCCTACAAAGAAAAATAAAACAATCACTTTGCGACAATTCTTTGCTTTTCGACTACAGAAAAAGACGGGTGAATCTCCATTAATTCTGAGATCAAATAGATTATTCCAACAGTTTCTGGTAGATGCCTACACAATGGTGGAATCAGAGAGGTTAAAATTCTTTAGGAGTAAACAACCACATTCGAAGCTTGATAAATATAAATGTCTGCATTAAAGTCTTATAATCAAGGATGTAGATGCTGCAAGGCTTGGCAAAAGAATCATTCTTCCTAGTACTTTTATCAGTTGACCCAGGTACATGATGAATAATTGCAAAGATGCATTCGCAATTCGCAGATATGCAGGATATCCTAGCTATTTTATCCCTATGACCTGTAACCCTGAATGGGATGAGATAAAAAAAGAAGTGACTCCCATTGGATTAAAGGCAGAAGACCACCCTGATATATTGTGTCGAGTTTTCAAAATCAAGCTTGATGGTTTGATTGATGACCTAAAAAAGAGAAAAATCTTTGGCAAAATTTTGGGATGTAAGTCCGTGTTTATGTAACACTTTATTAAAATCTTATGTTGTAATGTTTTACTCATTTGTCTTTTTCAATTTTCAGATGTTTGCACTATAGAGTTTCGAAAGAGAGGGCTTTCGTATGCACATATCCTTTTATTCATGAGTAACAAGTTCAAGCCACAAATACCAGATGACATAGACAAACATATAACAGCTGAGATTCCTGATGAAAATGAAAGGCGAAATCTACATGGAGCTGTTCGAAATTACATGGTACATGGTACATGGTCCATGTGGTCCGTACAACAAGAATTCACCTTGCGTGAAGAATGGATCCTGTTCAAAGTTTTATCCCAAAGAGTTTAGGCAGCAAACACCCATTGATAAAGCTGGATTTCCCAAATATAGGCGCACTGATAACGGTTGAATTATGAAGAAAATGAAATGTGTGCTAGACAATAAGTTCATTGTTCCGTATAATATGAAAGTTGCTCAAGTTTGGGGGCAACATAAATGTAGAATACACATGTCAAACAAGTGCTATTAAGTACCTGTTTAAGTATATACATAAGGGCAATGATCGCGTAACAGCTACCTTATACAACGCTGGTGATTCGTCAGAAGCCACACAAGTTGTTGATGAAATTAGGAATTACTATGATTGTAGTTACATTTTGGCATGTGAAGCAGTCTGACGTTTATTTGGATATGAAATCCAAGAGAAAGAATCATTTGTGATTAGACTTCCATTCTATTTGGAGGATGAGAAACCTGTGATTTATAGTGAAACTTGTAATGTGAATGATACCGTCGAAAGAGCAGTATCTCATAAGTCCATGTCTTTGAGATGGATGGCAGCGAACATGTCATATCCCTATGCTTAAAGTCTAACTTATGCTGAGTTTTCAACCAAGTTTGTTTGGAAGGACAATGCTTCAAAGTGGTTTCTTCAAAAGCAAGGCTTTGCAATTGGAAGCTTGACTCATGTACCTGCAGGTAATGACGAGTTTATATTCAATTTTGATCTTATTTATTTGATGATTTAAATTTAAAATTTTAACAGCATATACCCCATGTCCATTTTATTCGATTTATCTACACTAGAAAACAAATGCTCAAATAACTTCTAATAATTATAATCTAATGCTCTATAGATTATACAATTTTAGAATTGTTCTCTATTTTTTTAGAAAAAATAATTTTATACGCATGTGTAGCTACATAATAATTAAAATCGCGTAGCCTAATCTATTTAGCAACTTAAAAGTGGGATTTTAACCAAGTTTTTTGCAGTAAATACCGAAGAATATTATCAACGACTTCTCTTGAATACTCAAAGAAGATGTATGAATTTTTGAGATAAAAGAACATAGGAGGAACAATTCATGCTACTATAGAGATACATGCTTTGCTCTTGGACTTTTGCAAGATGACAGAGAATTCATGGATGCGATTAAGGAAGCAAGCTCGTGGGGCTCAGGATCATATGTTAGGAGGTTGTTTGTCATTCTATTAACATCCAACAATATCTCAAGACCAGAACATGCCTGGGATAGATGTTGGCATGAACTCTCAGATGATATTTTGTATAAACAAAGAATCGTAATGAACATGAGGGGTGAGTTTTTATTAATTGCAATTATAAAAGTTCTTCATTATTGATCATTTTTATTTTGATTGAATTTTTATAGTATCGTATAATATGCAGAGTTAATCATGTTAGCTGATGAGATTAAGCAGTTGTGCTTAATGGATATAGACAAGATCTTACATTCTTATGGTAAAACCTTGAAAGACTATTCTCCTATGCTTTTAGCAACTGAAGTTGATAGTTTTTTGTTAACCAAAAGGGTTATCAGGGAAGAGCTAAACTTTAACAGGGATTAGTTAAAGAAAAATGCCTCAGACATATTAGCCATCGCAACACCTGAGCAGAAATATGCATTCGATAAAATTGTTACATATGTGTATTGTGATGAAGGGGGTTTTTTCTTTGTGTATGGTCATGAGGGTATTGGAAAAATATTTCTCTGGAACCTTATGTCCGCTGAGATTTGCTCAAGGGGTGATATTATGTTAAATGTTGCTTCAAGTGGTATTGCATCTTTACTTCTTTCCAATGGAAGAACGACACACTCAAGGTTCAAAATACCACTGAATATAACTGAGGATTCTGTATGTAACATCAAACCTGGTTCCCCTCAAACAATGCTGCCGTTGAAAGCCAAACTTATAATTTGGGATGAGATTCCAATGGTTAGTAGGTACTGCTATGAAGCGCTTGATAAATGCTTGGGTAATATTATGAGGTTTTCTCCAACATATAAAAAAGATTTGCTCTTTGGAAAAAAATGGTTGTACTAAGTGGAGACTTTAGTCAAATCCTTCCTGTGATTCTACGAGGATCGAGACAAGACATCATTCATTTAACCATGAATTCGTCTTACCTTTATAAGTTTTGTCAGGTGCTCAAACTAACAAAAAATATGAGACTCTTTGTAGGGACAATTGCTTCATATTAAGATGAGACAGAGGAATTTGGTGAGTGGTTGTTGAAAGCTGGTGATGGTCTAATAGGTGACAATATAGATAGTAAATCTAAGATATGTCTTCCAGAAGATATTGTTATTACATCTTCGGACCAGGCATTCGATGAGTTGGTTCATTTTTCTTATCCAAATATTTTGGAAAACATGTCTTTAAAGGATTTTTTCAAAGCAAGAACTATACTAATTCTCACATTGGACATCGTTGAAGAGGTCAACAACCATTTGATGGCCATTATTTCTGGAGGGAAAAAATTATATCTTAGTTCGGATTCAATTTGTATGGATGAAGGGAATATGGAGAGTCAACTAGATTTCTATGGTCCTGAATTACTAAATAGCATAAATTGCTCTAGTTTGCCTCCACATAAATTAATACTCAAGGTTGGTGTTCCGGTAATGTTATTGAGAAATATTTACCAATCCAGTGGTATTTGTAATGGTATAAGGCTACAAATTAGGAAGCTTGAAAATCATGTCATAGAATGTGAAGCCTTAATAGGTAACAACGTTGGTCATATTGCTTTGATTCCAAGAATGAATATGATACCAACAAATAAAACTGTCTCAGTTAGTTTTCAACGAAGACAGTTCCCCATAATAGTATCGTTTTCCATGACAAATTAATAAGTCTTAGCGATAAAATTTATCTCATGTTGGATTGTATTTGTCCAAACCAGTTTTTACACATGGCCAACTATATGTGACACTTTCAAGAGTTAAGAGGAAGAGAGGTTTAAAAGTTTTACTTATAAATCATGTAGGAATATCTGCAAATTCAACTATCAATGTTGTTTATAGATAAGTCTTTGAAAAAATAAGATTCTAATGTAAATATTTTAACTTTATTTTAAATTCTGTATTGAAATCAATGTATACTTATTTTACTTAAAAAAAATGTAAAATGATGACTTTCACTATTTTTAAGTTAAACTTTGATTTTGATAATAATTTTATAAATTTTTTAA
>NC_029794.2:108058360-108074612 GCF_000816755.2 Arachis ipaensis | reverse complement strand
GCTGTTCGGTTCAGCCGTTCTTTCTTAGTTTCAGTAAGTATTCCGGTTTCGAGAGCTCTGCGTTAGTGTTCTGTTCTGTGTAATAAAGTAATCGTAATGTTAATGGTTTTAGGAGCTAGAATCCGGTTTACTTGTGCCGTTTGGGGCTGTTTCTGGTTTTGAGAGAGCGGGCAGAGCCGAGATTTTGATTGCCGGTGATTTCGGGTCGAGATAAAAGGAGTTGGTTAACGAGTTGGGTTGTGGTTCCAATGTTGTGAGGTAGGGGCGCTTTCCGAAAACTACAGTTTATTATTGGAATTATTACATATGGATACTGATGTGAGATATGGTGTAATTAGTGATTGTATCTGCCTTATGTATTATTTGATTGACTCGAATGATTATGGATGTTGGCTTGGCTGAATTGTTGTCTGGCTTGTGAAATGTAATGTTTGAAGTTGATTCTTTAAATATTTGAAATAAGTTTAATCCGTTGAGGATTGGTTTGAATTGAGTCAATTATTTTGATGTTGTGAAAGATAGAATGCTCTTGAAATTCAGTCTGGGTTGCTTTAATTGCTCTGGTTTGATAAATGATTTATTACTGAACCGATTCTTTAAAGCTTTATAAATGAGTTAAATCGGTTGATATTGAGTTGATTTTTGAAATGGTTTCCTTGAGGTATGCCATTGAGGCGACTGTTGGATTTAGCTTGCTTTGAATTGATTTCTGGTTTTGAGCTGTTGAAAAGGAATGAGAAACGGTTTAGTTGGGACCCGAACCGGGTGGCAAAAGTCCAAGTTTTAGGGGAGGTGCTGCCAAAATTTTTATAAAATCCGAGTCTTTATTGAAACGTTGTCTAGAAAATGATGAGTTAAAGACTTCTACTATTTTATTTGAATTATCGAGAAAAGGATGATTCATGCTTTCGAAATGAATTAATAAAGAGGAAATTGTGATTTAGTCTTGCTTCTTAATAAAGGCATTATATCTCTTTCAGGAGAAGGTTATTTAGATAAAACTTGTGTTTTAAAGCTGTTTGGATGTGAAAAGGGTTTATGCCTTTGAATTTGACTTGGGGGTTTCAATTAAAGAAGTTTCAATGACTTTGAAAGAACCTGAATTTTATTGTAAACGGTTGTTTTTGAAAAGAGGCATAAGATGGTTATTAATCACTGGTACGGTTTATCTTCATGTATCCTATTATAGTAATTCCCAAAAACCCTCTACTGAGAACCCTTTCGAGGATGATGTTCTCACCCCCCTACATTTTTTCCCTTTCAGGATATGGGCGCAGAAGTTACGAAGAGCTTATTTAATTGTTGTTGTGATGCTCTGTATTGTTTTTAGTTATTTTTATTGTACCCTCGCCTTTATCTTGATATATATTCTGTAAGAGGGGTAGGAATTGTGTTGGTTAATGCTTGTAATAATATTTGTATATATATATGTATGTATATATGTATGTACTCTTTATGAGCTTTTGTAAGTTGTATGATATTTGTGGATGTACGTTATCGAACGAAAGTATTTTTTTGGGAACGGTATTGCGGTTTAAAGTTTTAAACAGGCTCATATTTTAGTATTAAATAATATAAGTGTCGTCGTAATGTCCGAGCTATCAGAGTCGCGCAGCCGGAAGCGTGAGCTTTGGTAGTTAGGGTGTTACATTATGGTATCAGAGCAGTTCTTCCTGTAGAGCCTGAGGAATGGACTGACTATGCTTCAATTGCATACTCTGAGTGTTTGTCATGTAATAGGTCTTGTCGAAAGACGAGAATTAGAGCTTTATGCACATGACGATCTATTGATTAACGCTGTTAGTCTTGCATTGCATAATTCTCGATATTAAGTTTGGCCGGCTTAATACTAGTGAATTATGTATATGAAAGCACTGATGGGTTATCATAGATGATATATGTGTTTTGAGTAAAGCGAATCGCGAGTTTTGGGAACGTTGGAAACTATTTCTCGAGGCTATTCAGTTGTGTGTCTTGGAATTCTATTCGAGTCGACCTGTTCCTTTATGTCCTAACTTGAAGTTCTTGTTTGCTAATCTTTTTGAAAAGTAGTTTGATATTTTCAACTGTATTCCTCTATTCATATGCCTTCTTGATTGATATTGAGTGCATATGCTTGTTTGAAAATCCTTGTTGCATCTATCTTCCTCTGTTCGAGTTCTTCCTGATTCCTGTATTCATTGAAATAGCTTTGAACTTGTCCTATTGTGTTGTGCATTTTAACTCTGGATTTCGAGTTCATTCTTAGAGAACTTACTGATTCAGTTTTCCTCTTATTTGACAGTGATTACAGCTAATTTTGAGATTTTTATAAAAATTGCTGTTGACTAGATATACACTTATCTATATGTGAAACTTTGAGACTACTTATACAGTTTAACAACTATTTATTTCTAATACCTCGCTTGTACTTTTACTGGTTTACGGAACTGCACTTACTTTAAAAGTAAATTGACTTTCTAGTAATTTTACTATAGTTCCAATGTACATCTTCGTTTGATTATGTATTTGGGGTGTTTTTCAAAATTCTGGAAAGAAAGGGGATTTCTCGCTTTTATCCCAGTTGAGTTTCGTTTGCTAAACTTTACTTAGTTCATTTTGATTTGAGTTTGATTTAGCATACTACATGGTTTATGCCATTGTTTTTCTTTTGAAAATGTTGGACTCATAGCTTTCTTCTTATGAACGGACTCGTTCCTTCTTAAGTTTTTTACCTCTATGAATGTCATACGTGATTCTATTTTTAACTAATCTTTTACACCTTGTGAACATTACCACTGATCTTGGTTTGTCCTCTCTTGTGAATTTCATCCTTATGAGGGTCAGTTAAATTCGTTTCAAGTTAGTGCATTGTTTATTCTCCCATTCTCTCTACAAGAGTTTTTAGCCAAAGATTTATCATAGAGAAATCATAAATGATTGAGTTGTCTTTTTCTATGACTTTTGTATTCTTTTGGATCAATTTAAAACTTGTTTGATGTTTCATGTCTAGTGGATCTTGGTTGAACTACTTTAAATTAAGATCCTATCTTGCAAGGCTTGACTCCTTTTTAGTACATCTTGAACTTCTTGAATGTTCTTTTGAAATGGTGATTTTAAGAACGCTTTTGGAATCTTGTTTTGAATTTTATAAAGCAGATTGAATTCTCTTTGAAGAAGTTCCAAATCGAACTTATTTTTCAGTTGCTTGATTTAGATTGAAACCATTGTTCAATTTTGACGAAGTTAATTTAGAGTTGTCATGCGCTATTTTAAATGAAGTTTTGAAAAGCTTCCTTGTTTAGTGGAAACCGGTTTGTTTGTAACTCACCACTTATTTCCTTGCCAGATTGTAAGCAAATTTTTACCTCGAAGTTTATTTTCTAAAAAGAGTTTAACTTCCTCTTTCGTACTTGCTATAAATGTTATACATGCTTGTTTGAATATGAAATTTTGAAAATTTTGAACAAGCATTTGCTTATTCCGAGTTTTTATGAACTGCTTTTGGTTAGGTTGTACACCTAACTATCTTTCTAAAATATTTGAGGAAATATTTTAGCTATTAGTCAAACTTGTGTGCATTTTGTTTTTCTAAAACTCTGCATAATCTACTTCAACATGAAGTTGTATTATAGCAAAGTCACGTTTATGCTTTTGGTACTCTCTTGAAGGATATTTGTTGCTTAACTTTTCTTTTAGACTGCGAGGTGATTTTCCTGCAAGTTTTCGATTCTTTTAAGAACAATGTATTCAGAAGTATTTTTAATTATGCTCTTGAGTTCTGTGAGCTTTGTCTTGGGTCTGAGATATCCTTTTTCTGTAAACCTCATGCTTCCTCAACTCAGCTTGAGTTCGTCTCAAACTGATGCACTGGTCTTCTTCCTATTGATCCTGTTGAACTTCTTTGATCCAAGGGTTATCCTTGAAGTTGTCAATTGATTTATTTCTAGCAAACTTCATTGCTTGAACGTCCTTGTTTATCTGGGAATTGGATACATTCTCTTAAATCTATGAGCATTATCCTTGATATTGTTTCTCCGTTCTAAGTCTTGTATCCTTCTGAGTAGACTCGAGAATTGTTTTGATATCACGTGCGACTTGTAGACGTAGTAACACGATATGTTAGTTCTTTAAGACGTGATGTGTATACGGAAGTTGAAGTGGTAGGTGTGCAACATATGAGTTGTGGGCGTTTTGTTCCTTGCGAACGAGTTTGTGGTTGTCAGGCTTGTGATCAAATTTGGGGTTTGTAAAGTGCTTGATGGAGTTGGAAAGTTGAAACTTTGAGGTTGATATGAGATTAGTGTGCGGAGGTCGAGCACGTCGTTTTAACTCCATCCTGTTTGATAGCCTTGATGCCTTGCCCTTCTATCACATGATTGAACCATGTTATCTTTTGCATTGAGCCTACCTTGTAACGTTTGCTTTGCAATAATACTCCTACCTTTACATCCTTAAGCTTATGACAATCAAAGTATTTGAAAATCGTATATATGATTATATTTTGAGATATTTTTGCTTCTTCTTTAAATGTGTTCAAGGATGAACTGTTATGAGATTTCTTTCGTTTTGCATCAATTTTCGAGGACGAAAATTTTTATAAGGTGGGTAGAATGTAAGACCTAGAACTTTTGAAAAGTTTTATCATGAGCAAGTCTCAAATCATATAGTTATTTATAGCCTTGATTTAAGAAATTATTTTATTAAAGATAATTAAGGCAAGCTTTGATTTATTGAATTTGAGACGAGTTATGATTATTATCCAATTTTATAATTATTGGATTATTTTCTATATTTGAATTATAAAGTTGATAGTTATGAAATAATAAAGATTTTGTATGATTTGGATTAGGTAAGTAATATTTTAAATATTACTACTGCTATTTTGAAAAATAGAGAAATTAATTATATTATTTCTAGTTATTGGATTTGGGCATTTTATTAAAAATAATTTGTACAATTGATGAGCAAATAGTATTTTTCTATATACAAGTAATGTTGGATTTAAATTGAGTTTCAATTATTATATTTTTCCCAATTTTATTTAAAATTACCAAAATGCCCCTAATCCTAATTTTATTCAAAAACCTTAACCCTGAAACCTTAACCCAATGACCCGGTCCCCTTCATCCACACTCAGCAGCAATAGCTGCTGCCCCTCTACCCTAGACACCCATACGTAGAAGCAAAGGGAAAAGAAAGAAAGGAACAAACGAATTTGAGGGAGAATGAAAGGAGATCTGAACGACAAAAGGAGAGGTCGCGAAACAGGGAGAGATGGACCCGCGCCCTGCCATCGACCCACGCGTCGCCGCCGCGCCACCGTCCATGTGCCGCCGTCGTTTGGTCCATCCATGAGCTGCTGTCAGAACCGTGCGAGGAGGAGCGTCGCCGCCATTAACGTCACGAAGGAAGAAGCCCAGAGGAGAGAGAGACACCGCGCGACTCTGAGGGAGGAGGACGCGGCCAGTGACAGTTGGAATGTGAAAAAGGTTTATGCCTTCGAATTTGACTTGGGGTTTTCAATTAAAGAAGTTTCAATGGTTTTGAAAGGACCCGAGAGTCTATTGACAAGTCTCATTTTAAAGTGTTTTCGGAAAGGTTTAAGTACTCCTCGAGTTTTGAATTTTAGCAAGACTAAAATAGTTTCTGAGCAGTTGAAATGCTTTAGAATCCCTCATAGGGTTGAAGCTGGTTTTTGTTTAAGTAAAAGGAAAAGCCTTTGAAAGAAGTAAATGATTATGTGACTCGGTTTGGCTTAGATTCTATTTTATTACTCAAATCAGGAAGCCAAGGTTTTTAATGAATTTAAATGAACTTGGCAAAATGAGTTATGTTATTCTCCCCTAAAGACTTGGGACTCTGCCGAAAAACTTTTGTTATAAAATCCCATCGTTGGATGGATGATTTTGAATACTGTGAAACAAATCCTTAACTTGCCATGGTTTTGGAAGTTTTGGAAAGAGAATGCCAAGAGTGGCTTTGTTTTAAAAAGGGAACTCACTTTGAGTAAATTCGGCTTATGAGCCTGAGATGATTTGAGAAATGAGATTTCAATAGCCAGGGCTGAAAAGAGTTGAAACTCGATTTCAAAGTGAAATGAATTGAGAAAATGATTTATGGCTTAAATGCCGACTTTATGAATTTAATAATGTTGAATGGTGGAAGTGCTGTTTTGTTGTGAGCCGGAATGGCTGTGTATGATTATACATATTGGTTGGTTCTGGATTGAACCGTGAGCCGGAATGGCTGTGTATGATATGAATATTGGCTGGTTCTGGACTGAACCGTGAGCCGGATGGCTGAGATGGATGTTGATCCATGGATGAGATTGAATGCATGTTTATGCTGAATCATTGATAAATGTGAATGTTGCACTTCCACTATCTGAGATACGAGTTTCCCTGGGTAGTAGCAGTGGCTAGCCACCACGTGCTCTGGGTCGAGACTTGATACTCTGTTGACCCTATGTCGTAAGTGTGGCCGGGCACTGTGAAAGGCCCGGATGAGCTCGCCCCCGTAAATATTCACCAGTGAGGGTGATGGATATGGATCATGATTATGATCAAGTTTATGATGAGTATAACTCGAGTTGGGGATGCACGACAGAGGGACAGTCCAATGGTTAGCTACCAGGACTTGTCGGGTTGGCTCTATAACCGACAGATGATATCATCAGCCACTAGGGACAGGCATGCATCATATGCATTTGTGTGACATTGGTTGGGTGTGCATATTATACTTGGTTTGCCTATGTGATTAATTGCTAACTGTTCTACTTGTAATAACTATTTGTTTGTGCTTGAACTTCCTTTCTGTGTTTGCATCTGGGACTCTGTTGGATTGTGGTGATTGGTTGTTGGTTGGATTGTTTGGGCCTAGGGCCGTGGTTGAATTGAGATGGACCGATGGTTGGTTTCGGTATTGTGGTTATGGTTTGGAAATGTGTGAAAGGCTGATTTGGTTCAGCATAGATAGACCTTCTGAAATGCTTTTGAATATTGTTTTAAATGAACAGTTTCTTCTTTCAGAAAAAGGATTTCAGATTTCTCTTTTATTGTAAACGGTTGTTTTTGAAAAGAGGCATAAGATGGTTATTAATCACTGGTACGGTTTATCTTCATGTATCCTATTACAGTAATTCCCAAAAACCCTCTACTGAGAACCCTTTCGAGGATGATGTTCTCACCCCCCTACATTTTTTCCCTTTCAGGATATGGGCGCAGAAGTTACGAAGAGCTTATTTAATTGTTGTTGTGATGCTCTGTATTGTTTTAGTTATGGTTTATTATACCCTCGCCTTTATCTTGATATATATTCTGTAAGAGGGGTAGGAATTGTGTTGGTTAATGCTTGTAATAATATTTTTATATATATATGTGTATATATATATGGATGTACTCTTTTTGAGCTTTTGTAAGTTGTATGGTATTTGTGGATGTACGTTATCGAACGAAAGTATTTTTTTGGGAACGGTATTGCGGTTTAAAGTTTTAAACAGGCTCATATTTTAGTATTAAATAATATAAGTGTCGTCGTAATGTCCGAGCTATCAGAGTCGTGCAGCCGGAAGCGTGAGCTTTGGTTGTTAGGGTGTTACAGGTACTTTTTGGTGAATATAACTTTACTAATGTTTCACGATATATCTTTTATTATTATGTTACTAATATCATTTATATTAGTAACTCATATATATTAATATATCCAATTTTCATAGTTATCCGTTTAAGATATTTATAACTTGAATCACTGACTTAACAACCTTAAGGCCGCGATACCCAACCCCCTTTATTTATTATTCTAGTATATCATTTATAAGGTTAGTATTATTAGGTGGCGGAAGTAAAAGCATAAACCGTGGCACATATAGAAGCAAGCCACATAACTATTTTTATTACCTTACTCATCATATAACCTTAGTTGATTTCATGCAAAGGGTGAGGAAGAGAGAAGAGTGACCGAGAGAGAGAATCGTAACTTCCCACCGAATTTTCGATTTCGATTTTTTAAGATCTATAACTCTAATAAAAAATTTAATTCAATAAAAGTGTTAGTATCCTTCTCTTTTACATATTGGCGTTATTTTTGTCTAGTAGAAGTTGACAAACATAACTCTTTTTTTTTTTGAGTTTGACCAATTAGAATTCTAGGAGGCACAGATAATTTCTGACGTTTTCTTCTTTAGTAGCTCGATCAAAAAATTTCTCCGGAGTTTCCGTTGTTTTGGTTCCGTACGAAAGTAGGGGGTTTTATTTTAAAATTAACAGTTTTTAATTTAAAAATGCCCAAAAGTATAGTAAATAATTACAAATATATTAGTAATTATAATGTTATTGAGTTTGGATTTTTTTTGCTGTGGATGATTGGCTGTGATTGTGATTGAGTTTTTGGTTGAGAAAGTGAATGGTAATTGATTTTGGTGTTACTATATAAATGATTTTATTAGGATTGGAATCACATGTCGATTATTGAGAACCTTGTGTTTGAAAAGTGCTGATGAAAGGCTGGTAAACTGTCAATAATTATGAGAATGAGAAAATCCGTAAGGGTGGTGAAGTCGAATTTTGAGGAGGGGTTCTGTCCGTATTCCTGTAAAAACAAATGAGAAATTGATTTTATTTTGAAAACTTGATTTTTATATGTACTTATATTAAGAAATGATATTTTTATTGGAAATCCAATTTATAAACCTATTTTAAGAACATGATTCTATGTTAAAAAAGATCTGGTTGCATATTTACTCATATTCAAGAAAGGGTTTTTCAAAGTTTGAATTATAAAATTTACGCTAAGGAGTGACTTAAGTTTGAAACCGTTGGAAAGAATTTGAAAAAATATTGGTTTGATTCATTAGTAATTATTAGTTTGATTCAAGAGCAAACGATTTGAAAGGAAGCTGAATTTTATTGAAATAGAACGTGGCTTAGTTTCAAAGGAAACGATTTGATTATTGAGAATTATTTGATATTTGAAAATGGTTTGATTATTGAAAAGGATTTGATATTTGAAATGGTTGAGAGATTGTTTGGTTGGGACCTTGAAAGGGTGGCATAGTCCGAATTTTAGAGGAAATGATGCTAAATTTTTTATAAAACTCTAAGATTTTATTTAAAGTGTTATTTAAAAGCAAATCTGATTTAAGAATATTATTTGATTTCGATTTATTACGAAGAGTTTTGTTTTCGATTCTATTTATTAAGAAAAGTATAATGTTTTAAACTCAATCTTTTGAGAAGGAATTTTCCTTTAAGTTATATTTTTGAGTTCAGTTTGATAAGAAAGAAAAGAAGAAGAACGAAAAGTAAAGGAAAGAGAGATAATTAAAGGAATTTCTGCCACATGAGAGCAGAGAATAAAGATCAAAGGAGTATATTAATTAAAGGAATGTCTACCACAGGAGAGCAGATACGACTTTGTTTGGGACTTAGTGCCAAATGTATAGTGGGGATGCCCACACAATGAGAACTATTTTCTAGATGTAAGCTCATTGATTTGAAAGTCACACTGTATACGGCCTAGCCGTAAGACTTATAAGCACACTGTATGCATCTGGAAAGCCATATCTGGGACTCATGCCCGGGTAATGTCGGGAGCGGGTAGGCAACCAACACATGAGCTCATGGCTTGCTTAGGACAGACATGCATCATATTGTTTGCACATTAGCATTTGATTGTGGTTGTTTATTTTATTTTCCTGTGATTGTATTGTTTGCCTTGGTGTCTTGCTTATGTGCTTAATTGGGTATTTTGTTATGCTGCAAACTTAGCAATATAATTTAAAGAAAACTAACTAAAGTCTTTAAAGTGAGTTCAAAGAATTTTAAAGGTAACTATTTTTAAAGTTATAAAGTAGTCATTTGCATGTTATTTCTTTACTCTCACGACGTTCACCTTCTCTACTGAGAACATGTGAGGACGACGTTCTCACCCCCTACAGACCTTCTGTTTCAGCAACAGGTTCAGGAATTCTATGCGAGGAACCACGACCGATCCACAAAGTTTTTTGTATATGTATTCATACTTTCTGTAAATGGTTTAATCTTAGACTTTATTTTCCCTCGCCATTTACTGTCTTTAATTTTTAGAGGGGCAAGATTTGTATTTGAAAATTTTGGAGTAAGTCTATGTAAATATTGCTATGTGATATATATACTTTTGTGGTTAAGTGTTATAAAATAAAATCTCCTTTCGATTTCTTGTTTAAAATTGCGATTCGTATTTGCGAAGGCTCAATATTAAATAAAGATAGTATATAATAAAAAAGATTAGAGGTAAGTGATGCCTAAATCTTTAGTATGATCATAAAGTGCTAAAAGTTAAAGTGTTACAGAACACAGATTCATACACTAGTATTATAAATAAATGATAGGAGTAAATTGTTAACCAACCATCCCTTCATTTATTATCAGAAATAGAACATTCTTTAGAACTTAGAAGCAATAATGAAGGTGCAACATTAATTACTCAATCTTGTGTTAGATATTAAGAGAAGTAGTAGATGACTTTTAGGAAAATGTTTATCTCTAAAAGAAGTTTGAATATTAAATTGTTATTCTGTAATTATATTGCTAATGTTTTAGGTTTAGCCGTTTAGGGTTTTAGACCCGTCCACTAAATCTTTTGATGAAATAAAACACAGTAAATATGTAACTTGATCCCCTCAAATGTTTATTATTTTAGAATATTTTGAGAATTACATCTGTTAGATAGATTAATCTCTTAATTATTTTAGAGGGACTTAATTTATTTGATATTTGTTAAGGATCTAATTGTTTTATAAAAAAATTGAGTAATTACCCAAATCAATCCATAAGGTTTTTAGTATTAGACACTTTAAATTTTTAGATTTCAAAATACATAAAATAGTTTCTAACGTTCACTTCTGTTAGACAATATAGCCTCTTCCAATTTGGTCCGTTTAATCGAATGACTTTTTTGGAATTTTAAAAATTTTTCAAAGGCTATTTTGAGATTTTATAAACTCTTTAGGAACTATTTTTACTACAAAAAAAAAGAGTTTAAAATGGCATTGATATTACGGCGGTTTTAAAGAACCGCCGTAATACCCGGTTATTAATGTTGTTATCATTATTAACGTTGTTGATAACTTAACCATTTATTTTCCTATCTTTCAGGATCTACGTTCTGAGTTGAAGGAGCTAATTCCAGAATATCAGGTTCGTTCTGTTATTTTAAGCTTTGGCAGTGATACCTATTTATGTTGGATAAGCTGATTTAAGGGTCATCAAGCTAGCAGTGGCTAGCTTACATTATAACCTTTTGGTGTGGTCCTTGCTTTGATCCTGCGTAATGTGGATGCATTACACCGGGCTGATGTATAAATAGTCCTGCTTTATCAGGAATTAATGTGATTTAGGTTGTCATAAGTTTTTTTCCCCCTCATTGTATGATTTTCATGATTTAACAGACATGGGCTGGTGTAATCTTGGTTTTAATGTTAATTGTTTGATTTTAATGGGTGTTAGTGTATGTAAGTTGAAGCCTTGTTTGTGCTGCAATGGCAAATACATTTTAGTTATATCTTTTTTCGCAAGTGCACAAGATATTTTTAAGTCTGAAGCTCTTGGTAAATGTCTTTCCTGATTCGTAGTTTTCTTTGATGATTGGTTGTTGTCCAATATCTCCTGATCTTCATTGTTTGTTTTATTTTCTCTAAGCTTGCAGTATATCTGGTTATGATTTAATCTATACATAAAATCTAGTTTTAGGAGCGTGTTAAGAAGCTGAGGAATGAGCATGCAAATGTTGAATTGGGAAAAATCACTGTTGATATGGTAAAGTATGTTTGCTTTATAATACATAGAGTGTCAAGTTACAGTAAATGTCATATTCTGATCTCTTACCTCTTGTTTATAAGCTCACAATGTGACTGATTCGTTGGATCATCCTTTGTCATGTTTAAAAGGTATTTGGTGGAATGAGAGGAATGACGGCTTTGGTATGGCTAGGTTCAGCTGTCGACCCAGATGAGGTACATATCTAAAATACCCATTCTTCATTCTTATACTTACGGTTTTTGGAGGGAGGTGGAGTTTACGGCTAACGACTATTGATAAGTTGATAGTATCTTAGGTTTAGGATCCGTTAGTTTTCTTTATTTTCACAAAACTCCTGGAAAGCATTAATGAACATATACATAAAAAGTTGATTCCAAAGTTACCATCTTGCACAGAGAACTGTGTTGGAATGCTAAGAAGGATTGGTTTGGGTTCCAACTAAAGTGGAAGAAATGATGATCTCTGGCATGGCACGATTAATGAAATAAAAAAGTGGTCTGCAAATCAAAATTTTCAAGGCATTGAAAATAAGTTATGACTATTTAATGCCAATAGAGCAAAATATTTTTTTATATTGCTTTTTTTTTGAAATATTAAATACACTAACTAAATAAAAGTAAAAATTAAATACGAATGATGAAATTTTTGATATAAGGAAGATTCTTGTTATGAGTTATTTCGTTATGATTAAAAGAAGACACAGCAAATGGGAGACCAATATGGTCTTATCTATATGCAACAACCCAATTCAACTTTTTCAGTTGAAACAAATTTTCATGTAAAATAATCCATTATCAATATGGAAGCTTTCCACCTTGAGCCCGGTCTAAATATTAATAAGAAACGTACACCTTATACAATTCCAATCATGTATTC
The DNA here is from genome assembly GCF_000816755.2 of Arachis ipaensis. Lineage (NCBI taxonomy): Eukaryota > Viridiplantae > Streptophyta > Magnoliopsida > Fabales > Fabaceae > Arachis > Arachis ipaensis. The sequence goes on along the minus strand of NC_029794.2, from coordinate 108,061,959 downwards.
TTCTTTTATCAAAACCCTGGGCATATGTGAATGAAAACTATGGGTGAGATACAGAATTGATAGTATATGTTCTTAACTTCGCTTACTTGCTCAGTTGCTCTTGATAGCATTGCTGAAGGGGTAGTAAGTATAACTTGTGGAGTTGTGGCCATATGTGGATTAATTCTATCTTAGAACCTAGAAAGTATAGTTCTATTTTGTCAATAACCTTAGAAATTGAGATCTTTTGTATAAGGTGTTTATTTAACCGTTGATTTATAAATTTTATAGTTCAATGTGTGAAAACAGAGTCGAATTTTTTTGTTTCAAAACAAATACAACGTACTGAAAGATGGAAGAATTTTAAAGTGATGGAACTTTGTAAAATTTGTTCATGAATCAATTTATATGAAGTTGATGTTTATCAATTTGATGAATATCAAATGGAAGACTCGTAAAGCATTATGGCATGGTGATTTACTGATTTATATACCACTTGTATGAAAAAATTTACTCATTATTGTATCAATGCTATGTAATTAGACATGATAAATATATATATCAATATATGCCTTTTTCTTACATTTCTTGTGCTCATAATAGTTATATTTTTGTTGTAGGGATTGGATCAAGAGAGTGAGATTCCATCACCAAAAGAGTTAGGAAGTAGATCTTCTGGAGCAAGCAACAAGGAAGCATGACCTTGCTTGATATGTTAAGACGTATATTAAGAATTATATGTTAAGACGTATTATTGAAAAATGTTACTTTGATACTTTATTTTTGGATTATGACATTTCAATTATGACTTAGATTATGACTCTTGGATCATGTATGAATTAAAAATCATCTTATGATGTTTGATTTATGACTATGCCTTTTGGTTATTACGAGATTTTTAAGTGAGTTTCGAAAATATCAATTTAAATTGGTAGTTTCAATCTTATTTTAAAAATCATAAAATTGTCATCATAATTAGGTACAAACGGCGGTTAGAAACCCCCATTTTAAATGAAAACGATGCCATCATACGCTGATAGAAACGGCAGTTAAAAACTGCTATTTTAAACACAAAAGATGCCATTATAACCTGGTAAAAATGGCGGTTATAATGGTAAAAACGGCGGTTTCCAACCTCCATTTTAAACGGAAATGATGCCACAACATCCTGGTAAAAACGGCGGCTGTTCAAAAACCGCCATTTTAACCCTAAAAAAATCGCCGTATTATCCACAGGTTATTACGGCGATTTTTTGAAAACCGCCATAATAACCAGAATGGCGTCCAGAATAACGGCGTTTCTTGGAGGCGCCAGTTTTGGTCATAATGGCGGTTCTAACCGCCGTAATTCCCCAAAATAACCGCCGTTTTAACCCCTTTTTTGTAGTGTTTGTACTTCACTATTCGAACCAAATTAGAGGAGAATTATATTGTCTAATGGAGATAAACGTTTGGAGACTATTTTGTGATTTTTGAAATATGAGAGACTAAAGTGTCTGATTTTAAAAATATTAGGGACTAATTTAGGTAATTGCTCAAAAAAAATTAGAGATTTATTTGTCCAACATGCATATTAAAAAAATTCAATCATGCTAGCTGTATACCAAAATTAGTCACTAGTGTAAAATACACTTGAAATACAAAATACACATTAAAATAAATTAAATTACATATGTATTTATGCACAATTGTCAGTGTAAAATAATTTTATACATGCATCTAATTACGTAAAATTTATTATAAAAAATGGATTTAAAATGGCATTTTTAATACAGCGATTTTAGAGATCCGTCATAATATTTTAATATTATAGCATTTTTTGTTGTTATCATAATTAATTTGAATTTGGTGGCGGTTTTTTCGTCATTATGGCAAGTTTGTTCTGCCATTATCATCTCTTATATTTAAAATTCACAAACTAACCCAACCTTAATTTCAAAAATGCTACACGGTATCACTGTGTCAGAGCAAAAAGTTGAAACCTTAAGCTGCCACTGCGATCTCCACCTGCGTTCTCTTTCAACGAAGATCTTCTCCAGTGACATTCCCTCCGACAATGATCTCCTCCGGCGACGATCTCTTCCGGCAACGATATCCTTCGGTAGTGATGATCTCCTCTTGTGACGTCTCCTCTAGCGACGATCTCCTACTGTGATGTCTTCTCCATCGATGATCTCCTCCGGCTTCCTCCTTGCCGTCCTTTGTGTCTTTTCCGCCAAAATCCTCAATGACTCCCTTTCGTTCTGGATCAGTAGGTCGGCTCGCTACTTTTTTACATTCTAAGGTTCAAAAGTGTGAACTATTTCTCTGGTTTGCTAGTGTGATATTAGTTTTTACTAATTCGATTGAAACTTGAGAGTGCGCAAATACGTGGATATGAATTCCTTGTGATTTTTGTTGTTATTCCTTTGGTGCGGGTTTTTAAGCTTTTTTGAATTTGTTATTATTGGAGAAAAGTGAAACTGTACATTTTGAGTTTCTTAGGGGATTACTCTTCGATATGTTCTTGATGCATTACGCAAGCCTACAGATTCAAAGGTTTGTTGTGTTTACTGGTGGATTTGCTTAAGTTTATGTATGATGTTTTATTTGATATTCCATCCATATATTGCATATGTTTTTGTTTGAAAGTCTGGCTTTGGAGCAATTTTTGGACCGCCTTATTGAGTGGCCTTAGTATTGCAATCACATTCTGCAAATTTCCCATTTGCATAGCACACATTCAGAAATTGTTCTTTCATTGAACAAGCTCTTGCTAGGATTTCTGCTGCTCATGCAGATGTGGATGGGGTGAACCATGCTATACTTATTAGTAACCATAATTCTGCACAAACTATGTTAGGGCATGTGGAGGTAAAAGTAATCTAATTTCTTCGCTTCTATGTTAGTGTATTGGACAATGAAGCTAAAATGAATTTGTATGTAAAATTATGAGCACTGATGTCTTATTTGTGTAAATGTGTATATTTTTTTTATTATACTTACCTGCTGGTATATTGACCTTTTTTCTTTATTTTCTCACTATCATACTGAGGTGACGTGTCTTTGTTATGTCCTTGTAGCAGCTCAATGGCTCTGGTGTCATCCAGCCTGGGCAGCAACATATACCACTACAACTTGAGCTGTGATTTTAAACACCATTTTAACAAACCAAAATATCACTTTGTCAGGGTAAAAATGGCAGTTTATAAATGCTATTTTAATTAACCAAAAATATTATTTTTAGCCTGGAAATAATGACGGTTGAACCGCCATTTTAGCCTACAAAAAAATGCCATTTTATTTGGAAATAACAGCGGTTTGAACCACCGTTTTAGCCTATGAAATTGTGGCAATTATTTGAAAATCACCGTAGTAATCAAAATGGCACCCAGAATTATGTCGCTTTTGTAACCGTCATTCTTGGTAATAATGGCAGTTCAAATTGCTGTAAATACTAAATAAACCACCATTGTTATCAGATTTGTTTGTAGTGACCAACCACATCGGCAAAAAAAAAAAAACTATTTTTACATTGAACGTGTGAAAGATCATACAAAAGAACAGATATTATTGTACGATTGTGTAAAATATTTTACACTGTCAATACATCAAAATTAAATTTTTATTTATATATGTAT
>NC_029794.2:108054464-108057822 GCF_000816755.2 Arachis ipaensis | reverse complement strand
ATATTATTTGTTCAATTAATAAAGAATACAGTACTCCTCATTTAATAAGAAGCGTTTAAGAATGAGTCCAACAATTTTATAATATGTATTTTTAGAATATTTATAATTCATTCTATGCCAAACACAAAATTGAACTTTTCAAAAAACAATTATATTGTTTAATTAGAAAGAACCTAACTAAAAGTTTTAATCTAGTATAAGAATTTAATTACAAATTTTTAAACCATAAAAATCTAATAATATTTGACGAAATTATAGGGAAGGCACACAATTTGCTGCAAGTACTTAACATGCTTCCTTCTTTGTTAGAATTTGACAAATTGCAATCTGAACAAGTTACAGATTCACCATGAACCTGGTGGCGCCACAAATCTCTCTAGACTTCAATTCTTTAATCTCTCAAAGAATGGAATTGTTGAAGCTCCTTTTCTGGACACTTTCCAAAGCTCGACTTTCAAATTTTGTGCTCGATCTTTCTTACAATTGATTGAAGGAAGTTCTATTTTGGTTGGGTAAATTTCTTAACCTTGCTAATGCGAATCTAAGGAGTAATGTTCTTAGTTGTTCATTTCCCTCTATTCTTCAGAATCTGACTTCTTTGAAAATTCTTGACCTCTCTCAGAACAATATTAATTCTCTCCCAATCCTCCAACATTCTCTTCACCATGGTCGGCCACCCCTCCGATGTTCGCTCCCTCTACCTTGATGGCCTTGACTCCGTCACCTCCTCCCTAAATCTAACTCTGTCGTTGTTGACACCACCAGCTCCCACCGGACCTCGCCCGCCAGATCTTCTTTGCCGCACGACAATGCTCGTCCTAGTCTATCGACGTGCCAGTCTCTGACGGTAACATCGGTGCCCGGGACAAAAAACTGGCGATCTTCACGGCCGAAGATCGCGATGTGGTGGAATGGATGCAACCGTTGTTCTCGATGATGGGAAAAGCAACGTACATGGGAGGCGTGGGGTGCGGACAGAGCTGCAAGATCGCGAATCAGATCACCATAGGAGGGAACCTAGTCAGGCTAAGTGAGGGTTTGGTGTTCGCAAAGCACATGGAGCTCGATGTAAGTGAGGTAGTAGCAAAGTAAAAAAACTCCAAAATTCTAACCGTAGAATGGCACCATTGATGAAGAAAAGTAGAAGAAGAGTGGAAATGATGAAGATGGATAAGTGTTTGTGTTTGAACACAAAGCATCTGAGCCGTCGTTTTGATCCACAATAGGCGCCAAACCAAAATGGCATTGTTCTGGTATGCTCCAGCGTGGTACACGATATTCACATCAGTTCTAAAAAAGTTGAGTCATCGTCGGAAAGATGCCTAGGGACCACTGATAAACCGCTATTTTACAGTTTATCTTGTACTTATTCCGGTAGATTTTACCCATTATTCTCACACTTATTCATGTAAATTGCATGCTTTACATTTTCCTTCTTGATTTTGTGCTATGATTGAAAACATGCTTCTTTGGCCTTAAATCTGCTAATTTTAATCTCTCTTATTACCATTCGATGCCGTGATATGTTTGCTGAGTGTTTTCAGGGTTTATAGGGCAGGAATGGCTTAGAGGATAGAAAGGAAGCATGCAAAAGTGGAAGGAACACAAGAAAATGAGGAATTCAGAAGCTAGCAGCAACGCGTACGCGTGACAGGCACGTCAGACAAGCGATGCGTACGCGTGGACTACGCATACGCGTGACCAAGATTTTCACCCATCGACGCGTACGCGTGAGCGACACGTACGCGTGACGAGCGTCACGTGCTGCAATTTACAGAAAACGCTGGGGGCAATTTCTGGGCAGATTTGGACCCAGTTTCAAGTCCGAAACTGAAGATTAGAGGCTGCAGAGTGGAGCAGAATGGGGGGGGGGAGGGAATCAATCATTCACACTTACATTCACAACTTTAAGTTTTAGATGTAGTCATTAGAGAGAGAGGCTCTCTCCTCTCTCTAGGTTTTAGGTTTTTAGGTTTATTTCTTCTCAATTTCAGATTTTCATGTTGCTTTAATTTGGTTTTCTTCTACTCTTACTTATTAGTCTAGTACTTTAGTCATCTATTTTTCTCTTGTTTATTTTCCCTATTTTTCTAATTGAGTTTATGAACTCTTCATGTTAGACTTTATTTCTTATTAATGCAATTTGAGGTATTTCATGTTTATTGCTTGTTTCTTCAATTGTTATTATTGATTCCTTGCAATTATTGGTTTAGATTTAACATCCTCTTATTGCTTTTCTATGTTTTTGTTTGTGCCTTCCAAGTATTTGATGAAATATTTGGAAGGATTTTAAGTTAGATTTTTATATTCTTAGCTTGGATTGAGTAAATTGGAGACTCTTGAATTGTCATAAGTCTCTTGTTGATTGGTGATTGAAAATTGCTAATTGGCTTAGGTTTCACTAAATCTAGTCTTTGATTAGGACTTGTGAACTTATGTTGCTTTTACTCACTTGACTTACCTTCAATTGTTAGAGGTTAACTAAGTGAGAGTAAAAGACAATTACCATCACAAGTGATTATGATAATGGGGATAGGAATTCCAATTATCAATCCTTGCTAGGACTTTTCTTAATTGTTAGTTTATTTCCTTATCATTTACATTCCTTGTTCAACATTTAAAAACCCCAAAAATACTTTTTCATAACCAATTATAAGTACACTTTCCTGTAATTCTAATTGAGAGACGACTCGATGTTTAAATACTTCGGTTGATTTTTATTGGGTTTGCTTAAGTGACAAACTATTTAAATTTGATTGAGGTTTAATTGTCGGTTTAGAACTATACTTCTACTTTTGCATGCTTCCTTTCTATCCTCTAAGCCATTCCTGCCCTATAAACCCTAAAAACACTCAGCAAACATATTACGGCATCGAATGGTAATAAGAGAGGATTAAAATTAGCAGATTTAAGGCCAAAGAAGCACGTTTTTAATCATAGCACAAAATCAAGAAGAAAAATGTAAAGCATGCAATTTACATGAATAAGTGTGAGAATAATGGGTAAAATCTACTGGAATAAGCACAAGATAAACCGTAAAATAGCAATTTATCAACCACTATAAAGCTTGGAGCTGAATCTGGAGGACTATTATAGTAAAATTAGAACCTCGATGATCAAATTAGATAATCTCATAAATCTCAGAGATCACTTTAAAGATTTATTCACAAAGCAGACCCTCTTAAGAGTTGCAATTGCGAAATTTAATGATACTTCACCTTATTATAGTATAGAGAATTGGTTGGATGTCTTATTTAATTTATACCCCTAATCATTTTCTGAATTTATTATATTTTTAAAGTCAACTAATAAATAGTCTAAAAACACTTTTTAAAAATATCATAAAAAATTTGAATTG
>NC_029794.2:108053371-108054410 GCF_000816755.2 Arachis ipaensis | reverse complement strand
TCTTTTTATCATATTTTTTTAACCGATACTCTTAAGATATTCTCCAGATAAATAAAATGTAAGTTTGACTTAGAGTAAAAATTTCATAAATTTTTAAATGAATATTTTTGAATATGAATAACAGAATCATTTCTCAAAAGTGTAAGGACAACAGAAAAATAATATTGGAAACACGTAATCATTGAATTCCTTGAAAACTCAAAATATATATAATATGCAAAGGTTCATAATGTGATTGTTGAATACTTGAATTGCTTGTCATCACATAGATTTTTTTTTTCCAAAAATATTATTTATATACTAAAATTAATTATTAAAATAATTATTAATATATTTAAATGTAAATATATATATATATATNNTAATTATATTAATTCCTTCTAACAACACAATTTCATATTAGTAAAGCCACCAGCGCAATGTCAATTTGGAGTATGAAATGTTGGACTCTAGTGTAGCAATAGTTTGTTGAATTCTACTGTAATTCTCATTGAAAAACTTCACTATTTATCCCGTTATTCAGACTAGAAGATTGAAAATGATTTCTTCAAGGCAATTTTGAAATACATATCATGTTGGGCCTAAAAAAATAAAATAAATACATAGTATTTCCATCAAATAATAAAGATTGATTGTATTTAAAGAATATTTGCTGTTATTAAATCGATAAAAAAAATTAATAAAAAAATATTTTTTTAGTGTGTTTGACAAATTTCTAATAGTAAAAATAAAAACATTAGAAAAATAAAAAATATCTTTTTTGAGAAGCTATAATTTACATCTTTTTAAAAAAAATTCCTAAAAGAAATATGTTTTTCACCTAATAAATGAATAAAAAATACTTTTATCTTATTTTACCCAAACATAATTGATAGACAAAAAAATCTTTTTACATGAAATATCCAAACATAAAATCACTTTTATTTTTGTAAAAGATCTTTTTAAAAAAATCATTAAAAATTTTTTTTCTAAAAATAGCATCCAAACAAGCTCTATATCTCTGCCACCCCTCCTCCTCCCTCTTCCTCTCCGCTCTTGT
>NC_029794.2:108052583-108053302 GCF_000816755.2 Arachis ipaensis | reverse complement strand
TTCCTCCCTCTTCTTCTCCGCCCCTCTGACTGGGTCTCCACCTCATGTCACCTCTTGGATCTGTCTCGCATTGCCACTTTTGGCAGCGGTTCCAGCAAGCAGAGGTGTGGTTGAACAAGAACAAAAACTGCGGTGGAGGATTTAGGTTGCATAATAGCAAATTGCTTCAGTAGGAGCAGACACTATCGATAGCAACTCCCTGGGTGGCACGAGGTGTCACAGGGCAAGCAGAATAGCAACGGCAGCGCAATATTGTCCTCCAGTGATAGCAGTGTTCGACGTTGTCTCGCAACCAGAGGTACCGCAGCGTGGACTTCCATCTTCTCCGTCATTCTCGCCGAGCTATCTCTCACTAGCTCTGTGTCTTTGTTGCCGCTTCATGTCTTTCCTTTCTTCCTCGTTTTTTGTCTGTGAGACCTCGATGGTAGCAATATCTTGCCATTTCTTTCTCTTTCTCTTTTCCCTATTTGAAGCTTCTGTATTTTAACGTCACTAATTTTAATTCTGATTTTATTATATTATCGTTGATGGTGGTGGAGATGTTGATGTTATTGCGTTGTGTTTGTGGGATGCGTGATGGAAGTGGGGTTGGATAAGAGAATAAAGGAGGCGCTAGTGAAGTGATGATAGACAACGAGGAGAAGGGATAGAGAAGTGAAGGTTTTGGTGAAAAAAGATGATGAATTGATGACAATGATGGATGCGTGATAATAGTAAGG
>NC_029794.2:108051485-108052528 GCF_000816755.2 Arachis ipaensis | reverse complement strand
CAGATACATTTAAAAAATTTTTTACTTTTTAAATGCCATTATTTATGATCATACACTATTTCCCATCATTCATCGTTTCTTTTACATCTGTTACATCATCTTTTTTCAATTTTTTGTCGATCATTTTTAATAAAAAAGCGAATGATGTACAAAAATAGTGCAAATAAAATTGATGCATATTATTGTAAAAAGACGATAAAAGTAGATAAATAATAATAGAAATTTATATATAAGAATATAAAAAAATTATATTTTAATGATATCTTCGTAATATAACATTTGATAATTTATAAAAATATATTTTTTATTACACAAAGATGAGTAGATGACACTAAACTTATTGTGTATTGAAATAATTTTTTTTAAAATCTATTTATAGATGAAAGTTTTAAAGTAAATAATAGTATGATATTATTTATCTAACCGATTTACTAATTAGTGGAAACACAATATGGAAGCCCATACCAAATTAATTGATAATATTTCATTACTCTAATATTTTGGATATGCCTTGTTAAAAATTTTATAAAAAAAATTCTATGAAAAAAAATTTTACTAAGAAAAAAAGAGTATAATATCTTTTGTAATGAGAACTATCTAGTTAAAATTTCATCCAGAAAAACCCAATGACATATAAACTTGATCAGGAAAAAGAGTACAGTCACTCCCCATCTTAGTAACATCATATAAGATCTTAAAAGTGACGTATTCCAATTTTGTGCACCAGATTTTTAAAGGAGGATGAAAGAAGTGACTTAGTAAATAAATCTGTCAAATTATCACTTAATGAATTTGTTGAATATTAATTGTTCCTTGAATTTGAAGGTCGTGTGTGAAAAAGAACTTGAGAGAAATATGCTTGTTTGGTCATCGTTGATGTATCCACTTTTGAATTGAGCAATACACACCGCATTACCTTTATGCAATATTGTAAGGGCTATCTTATTATCAGACAACCCACATAAAGATTGAATATATCCAATCAAACTCCTAAGTTAAAAGTATTCACGACTTGCCTCATGTATTGCAATTATTTCAGCATG
>NC_029794.2:108046902-108051449 GCF_000816755.2 Arachis ipaensis | reverse complement strand
ATCTCCATGATATAGCCGTGTCACCAAATATAAACAACTATCTGGTTTGGGGTCTACCTTTATGGGGATTAAATAGATAACCTGCATCTGGGTAGCTAACAATTTTTCGCTTGAATTCATAAGGATAAAATAAACCCATATCAATCGTTCTTCGAAGATATTGAAGCATATTTTTTATTCCATTCTAATGTCTTTTAGTTGGAGAGAAACTATATCTCGCTAATAAGTTTACAGCAAATGCTATATTAGAACATGTATTATTAGCAAGATATATTAGTTCCCTTATGGCACTAAGATATAGTACTTCAAGACCAAGTGTTTCTTCATTTTTTTTTCTTTTGGTTGGAACGAATCCTTCTTCACATCTAGTGATCTGACGACCTTTAGGGTTTTTATTGGATGCGATTCATTCATATAAAATCTCTTTAGGATTTTCTATGTGTAAAGTCTTCCGATGAATAAATATCCCTTTTGTTACATATTCGATCTGAAAGTCGAGACAAAATTTAGTTTTTCCAATATTTTTTTCTCAAACTCTTCTTTAAGATTATTTATAATCATTGGGATCTCTTCAGGAAATCTAATGATATTTAAATCACCAACATATACAGTAATTATATTGAATCCGAATGCAGATTTTTTAATATAAATACATGAGAAAATATCATTATTTTTGAACTTTTTTTTCATCAAATATTCTGTAAGACGGTTGTACTACATTCGTCCAGATTTGCTTTAAACCATATAAAGATCTTTGTAATCTAACCGAGTATAATCTTTGAGATTTCTGTTTGGATGATTCAGATATCTTTAGTCTTTCAGGGATTCTCATATAGATATCATGATCTAATGACCCATATAGATAGGCTATGACCATATCTTTAGATGCATATTTAGCTTAGGATATGCAAATAAGCTAATCAGATATCTTAAGGTAATTGCATTAACAATAGGAGAGTAGGTCTCCTCATAGTGTATAATAGGTCTTTGTGAGAAACCTTAGCTTGTGCAACAAGTCAAGCTTTGTAGCGTGTAATTTCATTATTCTCATTTTGTTTTCTCACAAATACCCATTTGGATCCAACATGTTTCACACTTTCTGATATAAGACTTTACTTCACAATAGAAGGAGAATATCTAACATATATTTCTAATTTTCTCTGGAGTCCCGTTTTAATGCGATTAAGTGAAGCAATTGGAACATATATCTCACATAAAAATATTCTTGTTCAGTTGTTCGTTGGATCGGGTGGTTGAGTGGAATGTTGAAGGTGAGGAACGTGACCTGGCTGCAAGTATTGTGGAGACACGATGCCCACGAATGTTGGTAGGTCGGCAGATGGGGCCACCTGCAAGCACACTCTGATGTTAAAGTAAGTATCCGTACAAAGAGGCGGCTAATTAGCGTAAGAAGATGATGTACCTTGGGCCCCTTTTATACATTGTACTCGGGTGGGCCCTTTCGCTGGGGCCCATTCACTTGAAAGCTTACGCCAGCTATCCAGGTCTTTCTCAGGAAGTGGTGTCACATGGATCACTTTAGCTCATACGGGTCGGGGACCCGTCGGGTCGGTACTCTGCCAAATGGACCTCTGATTCTTATTAGACTGAGTTAGAACAGTTCTCCCAACGAGGCAAGCCATGAGAATCGTGGTTGGTGCTAGGGGTGGCAACACTACCCGAACCCGCGGGTACCCACCACGTTGACAAATGAATTTTTGCCGGTATAGAAATTATCAAATGATCAATTGTAGTATAGTCTAAACCGACGCAAAATCCTTCATCAAACAAATCTACAATCTATATCCGAGAGTACTAGTCTCCCGAGTCGTTCTTCCTTGGAATTGCCAAAATGTGCATCTTATTGATTTAGTAAGCCTTGTTGGAATTCTTTGAAGGTTTTAGCAAAGTAATGAGAAACAAACAATCAATTATCAAAAGACTTGGCTTAGGGTTGGCATTAGAAATTCTATCCTTATAGTTCATTCAATGTTGACAACAATTAGGCCTTGCTTCATTTAGTTATCCCCTAGGTATAGAGGGAGGTCAAATGAAAGCAATCAACTTGAGTCACAAGTCCTAGCTTCACCTTATGGGAATCTAGCTTTAGTGCACTCCAAGCCAACTAGCAATCCCTAATTCCAAATCAACTATTGATACAACTATTCAACTTCTTCCAAGGACCAAACCCTATGCCAAGTGTGAAAATTCTACTCCATAGCTAGCGTTGTCATTTTATCAAACATGTGATGAGCAAGAAGGAAAGTCATAGTAAAATGAGATGAAAATTCGAATTGAAAGTATTGCAACACAAAGATCTAACAACAAGTCTCAAAGAGTAGCAATGAAAATCGAATTCTCAAAATAGAGACGAAATCCAAAATTACAAAGTTGAATTCTAGATCTATGAGAATTGATCAATTGCATCTACTACTTGAAATTGGAGAAGAAAATCTATGACATGAACAAAGTGGAGTGAGAATTGTAATGGATCTCACCAAAAAGTCATTGAAAATTCAGAAATTAGATGAGGATGAACCCTAGTGAAGCTTGGAATCTCCCTCTTCTTCTTCCAAAAAGTGTAACTAACTCTCCTCTCCCCCCAAAATATCTAGATCTAGAAAATGAACTAACTAAGTGTCCTTAACCCTTGCTCCTTTGGTCTTCTTAAGCTTTTTCCGCCAAGGTGTTTCTCCAAAAGTGGGATCCTTAACTACCTCTACGCCTAAGTCACGTGACTTCTTAAAAAAAATCATATTCGCAAATCGGCGCGCACGCGCAAAGTACGCGCACGCGCCGTCGAGACGTCTTGTAATGTGCGCGGAGGCGTGATGTACGCGTGCGCGCCCATGAAGATCCTGGCTTAGCCACTTCTCAAGCCGGCTCTTGGCTTTGGCTCCACGTTGCCCTATCCGCGCGAGCGCGCAAGGTGCGCGCACGCGCCCATGCGGAAACCTCCAAAGCTTAATCCTCATGCTTCCTTCCTTTGTACCCGTCTTCCTTCTCTCTTTCGGTCCATTCCTACTCTATATCCTGAAACCACTTAACACACAAGTCACGGCATCGAATGGCATCAAGAGAAGATTAGAAATGTATCTATTTTAGTGCGAAATAAGCATGTTTTCATTCATGAGGCGAAACTAGGAGAGGAATGCAAAATCTTGTATTTTCATATAGAAAGTGTGTGGAATCATTGATAAAACCCCTGAAATCAGCACAAGATAAACCCTCAAATTGGGGTTTGTCAACCTCCCCACACTTAGATCCTAGCATGTCCTCATGCTTAGAGAGATGCAAAGAAACACAGAAGACCGAGGGATTGCAAAAGTATAAGACTCATGAAGTGCAACCTACTTATATGCATGCAACTATGACTAGTGCCACTATCCACTTGGTTGGGAGCAAATTAGCCTTCTTAGGACATATGCGAGCACATGGGATACGATGGTGGTCAAAGCATAGGACTTGCCACTTTCTAAGCATCAAATGCAATATATGCAACCTTGCATGAGGAATGCTCGCGAGAGCCGGGAATCAAAGGATTGAGCATCGAACCCTCGTCGGAAGTGTTTGCACTCTAATCACTCGGTGTTTGGGGTTTATTCTCTCAATTCTCCCCTAATCATGCTTTCCAAGATTTGTTTTTCATCTAACAATCAACAATTATTCAATGCATGCATACAGTTATCATGAGGTCTTTTCCTAGGTCGTAATGGGGTTAGGGTCAAGGTAGGGTCATATATGGCTAGTGGACTTAGGATTTGAATCTTTGATTAACTTAAACTTTTCCCACCTAACCTATATAATGACCTATACAATTAAGTGCTAACCTAACTACCCGTTCCTCATTTTTCCACATACTTATGCATTTTCTTTTCGTTTCACTACACTTATGCATTGATTCCTCTTGAGCTTCACTTTGGGGCATTTTGTCCCCTTTTTATTATTTTTCCTCTTTCTTTTTTTTCTTTCTTTTTTCTATTTTTTTCTTTTCTTTTCCATATTGTTTTTTTTCTTTTTTTTTTCTTTTGTTCTTTTGTTTTTCTCATTTTTTTCTATATACAAGAGCGTCAATGCATAAGGTTTTACATTTGATCAATACATGAATATGTACCCAATTCCCAATATTTTCAATAGTAATACAAAATACCCTTTTATTCACCCAATGTCCCAAGGTCCCCACACTTGAATGATACTCACACACACTAGCCTAAGCTAATCAAAGATCCAAATTAAGGGACAATTATTATTTTCCGCTTTAAGGCTTGTAATGTGCTAAATTAAGAACAAAGTGGGTTAATCGTAAGCTCAAATTTGGCTAACAAAGGAAGATAGAAGGTAAGGCCATTTGGGTGAGTGAGCTAATGAAATGATGGCCTCAATCATATGAATGCATGAATACACCAAATAATGGACATAAAGAATCAAACAAATCAAAGATCACAATCATAGAAAGAGAATAATGCACACAAGAAGGAAAAATAAGTGGTTATAAGATGTAACCACACCATTAGGCTCAAATCTCACAAGCTTGTGTTCTTAGCTCA
>NC_029794.2:108044707-108046863 GCF_000816755.2 Arachis ipaensis | reverse complement strand
GATTATGCTTAGAAGCCTCTTCACATGAGCATAGCGGCGTTGGTTACGCCTCTCATAGCGGTCTAATTTGTTGTGAAGGTCCTCAAGGCGTTGGGCGGCCGATTTTTGTGATGTAAATGAAGTGGTAGCGTGGCCAGTTGGTGTGGGCAGTTCAATGTCCTTGGTGACTTCCGGAGGCTTGAGGCATCTCTTGGTCGGAATGATATCACCATCGACCGGTATTGAGGTTCGCCTATCTTTAGTCTCCCGGTTGACGCCGGCTTTCGCAACTAGTGCCGTCACTAAAGCGGGGAATGGTAGATTTCCCTTGGCATGAATGCGCCTCATGGATTGGCGGATGGCACGCGGAACGTCGACCGGTTTCTTGGTCAAGATGCGCCATATCAATAAGGCAAGCTCGGCGGTGATGGATGACCCATGTGTGCTTGGGAGCACGTAGTGAGCTAGAATTTGGGCCCATGCCGTGGCTTCTTGAGTGAGGTGGCGGACATCTAAACCCTTGGGTCTTCGCTTTATGGTCCCCCGAATCCAATATGCGTCGGGTAAAGCAATGACGCGGAGGATCGCGCTCCAATCGAATGCGCGGTCAACGCATGTAGCCAAGACTTCTTGGTAGGCGTCATATGCATCCGTTGATGGTTCAATCCCAAGGACTTCTCGGATGGTTTCCACGGTGACTGACACTTGTTTTCGGCGCACAAATATTGATGTGAGATGAGGTGAGTGGAAGTTGGAGTAGAATTCTACCACCCATGAGAGATTGGCCTCCGTTGGTTGCCTCAAGAGGAACCTCCATTGCCTCCGGTCAATGTGTGGCATCACAATCGGACTGAGGTGAGCCGGTAAGACTAGGAGGGATTCCAGATGGTAATTCCTTTCAATCATTCTGGAGTAAACAAGTTCGCAGTAACGGTTGGGAAACTTGTTTGAATCCTTAGGAGGGTTGTCCTTCTCTAGAACGTCAACGGGGCCCTTGGTCTTCTTTAGGAGGGGCCTGGCCGTTAGTTCTTGGCGCACTTTATTGGAAGCTGGCTTCTTGGGACCTTTCCCGTTGTCCTTTTTGATGACCATCCTGTGGAAGCAAGAAAGGGAAAATATCAAACTCAAAGAAGTGGAGGTACATGAGCTCTATGTAATGAAAAGTTATGCCATAAAATATGGGTATCTTTGTTACATGACAGCTGCAACATGTAACTAGGATAATGTGTGAGGAGCAAGGCAAATTATTTTCATGTGGTGCAAGGGTAGTTTAAGCATGCAAGGAAGAGGCATGAGAAGCGCACACCCTTGGGGGCCATGATTGGAAGGCAAGCTAAGAAAATGGGAATGAATGGTTTGTGGAAAGTGGGGATGCACTCAAAAGTGATTGGTTGAGAGGCAAGGTAGTCACAATGAGTCCAAAATTCAAGTGTGCCTTTCATCGAACACTTGGCGTGCATCCTTGAAGTAGTATGTGATTATGTGAAAATGAGAGCAATGTAATATTCCACAATCCATTATTAATGATTATAATGCATATTGATTGCAAGAAAAGTAAGCAACACCATTCATCTATTCATGTAAGTGAGTTTGGGACCCAAATGCCCATGAAGAATTGGATTGAAAGAGAGGGGAGAGCAAAGACATCCCAAGGAAGTAACTAGAGAAAGAAGGAAGAGAGAAGAAAAAAGAAGAAGGAAGCTACCTAAAAGATGGTGCAACTAAATGAATAAGAATTACAAGAGATTAATGGACTAAGAGGGAGCCTAGTATAATACATTGTGAGATGGAGAAGGATATGGGAGAAGAAGAGAAGTGGAATGAGAATGCGCCTTGTATGGACGCGTGCGCGCCAGGTGCACGCACGCGGCAAAGGTGTTGGGCCGGTGGCTTAGTGTAAGCTTGAGAGTGGCTTAACTCTCTGTAGGATGTACTAGGAGGGCAGCAAGGCAATCGGCGCGGACGCGCACAGTGCGCTTGCGTGTCGATTGGCAGATTTAGCCCATGTGCGCGGACGCGCCATGTGCGCGCATGCGCAGAGGGGTGGTTTTTTCTAAATTTGCAAGTGTTTACACCACTTTTGACATTTCGAAAACCCCCCCCATACAGCCACTTAAGCACTATAGCAGGGCATTTTACTTGGTAAACTATCAAGGAAGTCAACAAATGAAGTCAAT